>NW_026863889.1:0-60638 GCF_026571515.1 Ruditapes philippinarum | reverse complement strand
AACCCTTTTGATTTTTTCCACAGCTTTTTTTGTATAATTTCACAACAATTCCAAAAAAAAAAAATATGTTGCGATTAACTTCTCTGTTCCCTTCGATTTTTTAGGCAAACGAGGGATAAAGTGTTATCAAACCAAAAGGACGCTACCGGCGCCACTCAAGTCAAAATGTTCTTGGCTTTTTCCAACAATTTTTCTATTATTGCCCGGCGACATTTATATGGTAAAAAACGATACATATACTTAAGAAAGTGTATTATATTGTCTTTCATTTTAGATACTTAAAGTGGTTAAAATTTAAAAAGAAAAAAAAAAACATTTACCGCTAAGAAACAAACATATCAGAATGTTAATTGCTCTTAGTAAGATTGTACATTGATGTATAAATATTTCAATGTCGGAACTCGAATAAGAGTCAGTACTCGGTATATAAGCAGAAATAAATTGATATCGTCACAACTCTGGAACCCAAAATACGTTGATATGTAGCAAATTAACGCACTTTGGGGTCGATTTCGCGATTTTGACTCCCCAAAGTGCGTTTGGTTCCAAAATGCGGTGTTACGATGCTTTGTCGTAATTTCTCATTAACAATTCTTCTCGTCTGTGAACACTATCATATCAGTTTTAAGAAATCCATTTGAGAATGTCCTTGATCAAATAATTTACAAAATTAATTCTTCTCTCCAGTATGCACTGTCATATGTGTTTGAAGAACGAAGTCTTGTGACCAAAATGCTTTGTCACATATTTCACAATTTATAATTATTCTCGTCCCCATGTGTGTGCAGCTCTCATATGAGATTTTGTGGGTGTTATTTTGAATAAAAGGCTTTGTCACTATTTCACATTCATAATGTTTTACTCCTTGTGTACTAAATCAAATGATCTTTGAGATAACACTTACGAGCAAATGTCTTGTCACATATTTGACATTAATAATTTTTTTCTCCTGTGTGCACAACCATATGACTTCTTAGATTATTTTATGAGCAAATACTCTTACTATTACATAACAACTCCCAGCATTAAATTACTATTTATTTACATGTTTAGTTTCTAAGCATAGGTTAAACCGAAATACCGCATCCGTTCTGTGTATTCATACTAATGTGTTCGAGATTTCTTATCCGAAGCCTGACGGAAAGGGCCGAGTAGTTGCGATTGCTTAATGAGGGTGTAAGACAGGTTTTTCTATCACCGGTGTAAACATACAAATGTAAATAAAATGTCAATTATTATTTGTATATAATGACATTATTTTATTACCTTTGGATATTCCCTAGATTTGTAACCTTTTTGTCTGTTAATAGAAACTTGTTGATAAAATCCAACAGAAATAAAAGGATGAAGATACAAATTGCTTAAATGTTAATTCTTTTATTAATAAATTTTGCAATTTATAAAACATGATTATTATAGAATATTAAGATTCAAGATTAACAAATATTTTATTTGGTAACGGAAACATGACAATTTTCTTTACTGTTGCTTAAATGTTTATTCGTTTATTATCAAATTTTGAAATTTAAAAAACATGGCAATTATGTAATATCAAGGGAAGATACAATACTCATAGTTTTCAAACAAAAAACTCCAACCTTCAGGAAAAAAAAGACAAAATATAAATTACACAATGCAATGAATTCATTCAACATTATTAAGTAAAAGAATATTTTCCCAGCTTGTGCGCTCATATTACTGTGTGTAACTTTTATAATAATGTTAATGTCGTCAGCGAACGCTTGTCTTTAAATATATGGTAAACTTTATTGATACAAAGGCCAGTTTTTTGGGGGGGGGCCCTTCAGTAAAAAAACAGTAATAATACAAACCAATTATGGTTACCAATATGAGAAAATGCTTTGTCATATGTTTCATATTGATAAACTCCATTTTTCACTCCTGTGAGCACTAAAATTATATCAGTTTTATGAAATCCATATTGAAAAAGATCTTTATCAAATAATTTACAAATTTAATTCCCTTTCTCTTCGAGTGTGCACTGTCATATGATTTTTGAGACTAACTTTAACAAGCAAATGCTTTTTCACATATTTCACATTTATAAATTTTTTTGCTCCTGTGTGTACTACTACATGAAATTTTAGATTACACTTACGAGCAAATGCTTTGTCACATATTTCACATTTATAATTTTTCTCTCCTGTGTGCACAAACCATATGCATTCTTAGATTATTTCTACGAGCGAATGCTTTGTCACATATTTCGCATTTTGTAATTCTTTCTCTCTTTTGAATGTACTTCTAAATGAATTTGAAGATAAGATTTTGAAGTAAATTCTTTGTCACATATTTTCACATTTATGATTCTTCTCTCCTGTGTGCACTGTCATATGTTTTTTCAGATAACCATTGCGACCAAATGGTTTCTCACATATTTCAACATTTAAATTTCTTCTCTCCTGTGTGCACTGTCATATGATCTTTAAGAGAGCTAATTATAAGGAAAGGTTTTTGTCACAATATTTCACATTTTAAAATTCCTCTCTCCTGTGTGCACCCACATATGTGTTTTCAGGTGGGCATTGCGACCAAATGCCCTTTGTCACATATTTTTCACATTTAAATTTCTTCTCTCCTGTGTGCACACTCATATGATCTTTTAGAGTGCTATATACGGAAACGTTTTGGTCACATATTTCACATTTAAAATTCCTCTCTCCTGTGGGTTGCAATGTCATAAGATTTTTTAAGACTAAACTTTAACAGCAAATTCTTTTTCACATATTTCACATTTATAATTTTTTGCTCCTGTGTGTACTACTACATGAACTTTAAGATTACTCTTATGAGCAAATGCTTTGTCACATATTTCACATTTATAATTTTTTCTCTCCTGCGTGCACAACCATATGCATTCTTAGATTTTTTTCTATGAGCGAATGCTTTGTCACATATTTCGCATTTTGTAATTTTTCTACTTCCTGAATGTACTTCTAAATGAATTTGAAGATTAAGATTTTTGAAGTAAATTCTTTTGTCACATATTTTCACATTTATGATTCTTCTCTCCTGTGTGCACTGTCATATGTGTTTTCAGATGATCATTGCGACCAAAATGCTTTGTCACATATTTCACATTTAAAATTTCTTCTCTCCTGTGTGCAGTCTCATATGATCTTTTAGAGTGCTAATATAAAGAAAAACTTTTTGTCACATATTTCACATTTAAAATTCCTCTCTCCTGTTGCACTGTCATATGTGTTTTCAGGTGGGCATTGCGACCAAATGCTTTTGTCACATATTTCACATTTAAAATTTCTTCTCTCCTTGTGTGCACTCTCATATGATCTTTTAGAGTGCTAATATAAGGAAAGGTTTTGTCATAAAAAAACATATTTCACATTTAAAATTCCTCTCTCCTGTGTGCACTGTCATATGTGTTTTCAGGCTGCTATTGCAAGAACAAAAATGCTTTGTCACATATTTCACATTTTTAAAATTCTTGTCTCCTGTGTGCACTGTCATATGTGTTTTCAGGTGGCCATTGGCGACCAAATGCTTTGTCACATATTTTACATTTAAAATTCTTCTCTCCTGTGTGCATTGTCATATGTGTTTTTTAGATGCGTATTGCATTGGCAAATGCTTTGTCACATAGTTCACATTTAAAAATTCTTCTCTCTTGTGTGCACAACCATATGGAGTAAAAAGATTACATTGATTTGCAAATGTTTTGTCACATGTGTTTCGCATTTATAATGCTTCTCCCCTGTGTGTATTGCCATATGCGTTTTATCAAGAAAAAACTGTTATATAAGAACATTTGATAAAACAAATATCGCATTGAAATTGTTTTACCGTCAGTATGCATTTTCGGGGTCCCCATTTTAATGGGTTTGTTTCCATTTGTATTTTGCAGATATTTACATTTTAATTTAAATGCTTTTGTTCTGTACTTCCCCCCAAAGTTTTTTTTTGACAATTTCAGTTCTTTTTAATCCCATAAGATAAAAAAAATAAAAATTTTAAACCACTATTTTATGTAAATATGTGGTTTTCAGCTTTCCCAAATTTTTGAATTTTTAAAGTCAAAAATAAATCCATATTTCGAATTTATTTCTTTTATTAAGAAGTTCCGACTTCATTTTAAAAGGAAAACTTTTGGGGAATTGGTTTTTATTTGATCCGTAAAAAAAATACTTAATTCCAGAAAAGGGAAAATGAAATAACAAAGTAAAGTAAGAAATAAATTTTTAAATTTAAAAATAAAATTTTTTAAAAAAAAAAAGAGTAAAAATACAAAGTTTTATATATTTTTTATGTATAAGAATTATTAATGACATAAAATCCGGATACAGTTTAACGTTTAATCTTAATCATAAAGCAATTATGATATATATTTACCCTTGTTCTGTTAAGTTCAAAGTTGAATTTATTTTCTTCTTGTTGTTATTACAGACAATTTAGGTAGAACATTCTTATTATGTATCATATCATGTATCATGCAACTTTTTTTATGTAATGATCAAATATTTAGAAATTGGCGTTTTTATAGAACACACCGTTACTAAAACAAAAGGACATGTGAAATTGCATACCGGATATATCTAATTACTTTAATTTGTTAAATCCTGTTACTTTATTTTGACACATGGAAGTATTCTATTCATAAGCTCGACATCCCCCCTTACCAGTCTAAATCAAATTATCAAGTAAGTGCCAACAATAAGAATTGCTTCACCACCTTTAGTTAACAAAAGTAACAAAAGACTGCATGTCAATGTTAATGATTAAATCTATTGTTTCTTCTTCAAGTAAATGCTATCAATTAAAATGATAGGCCAGAGTAGAGATCTATTAATAGGATTTAGTGACACTTATTGTAAATGTCATTATAATTAATTTATTTATTTATTAATTTATTAATTAACTTATTTATTTATTTATTTATTGATAATCGATTGAAGTGACATTATACCCGAATTGAATTGAATTAAATTGAATAGTAGATATAGCTCAACTTGACAATGATTTCAAAAATATCCGTACTGCCCCTTAACAACAACAACAACAACAATTATAATAATAATAATAATCATAAGAAGAAGAAGAAGAAGCACTCCCGCCCCTTCTTTTTATTTTATTTTATCATAGTTTTTGGACCTATGTGTTGAAAATGTGTCTGAGTGAAATCGTATACATATACATGCACTGTGCGTTAACTGGGGTGCTAGTAATAGTTACCCGCACTCCCGAGCATGCGCATTGATTGGTTCATTTCTGCTGGGGTTTACTTATTGTGACGGCAGAGAAAGGAACAGCAATAGAAATATCATATTCAGATGCTTGCTCATTGGTTACTCATTACTCATTGGTTACTCATTACTCATTGGTTACACTTTACTGGGTTTCATATTGTGACAACAGGGAACCTGTTTTTATGTTTGACTATGATACAAGACAAAAAACATCAAAACACTCGGCAATCTGATTAATACTCGGGGTCTACGCCCCCTCGTACAAATCAGATAGCCTCGTGTTTCGATGCACTTTCTATTACATATATCTTCGTGTATTGATTTCTCACTGGTTTCTAATGATGATATAAATTTATTGTCTATGTACATGTTATTGTATTCTTTAATTTATATTTTTTATAAGAGCATAAGCATGAGTTTTCACGAAAATGGGGTTAGAAAATCAGTGAAAATAAAACTAAAATATGGGTTTTTGAAAAGAGAAAATTTAGACATAATAATACATGGTTTGTTGTGTTCGAGGTCCTTCCATCCCAACTACTCGGCCCTTTCCGTCAGTCTTCGGATAAGGACCTCGAACACAATAGTATGAATACAAAGAACGGATGTGGTATTTCGGTGTAATCTACGCTAAGAAACTAAACATGTTAACAAATAGTAATTTTATGCTGGGAGTTGTTGACAAGTTTATTTCCAATATATGTAGTAAAAGTCCACCTAAAATAAGTGAATTCATAGGTACAAAAGCAGACAATATATTATTTGTATATTTATTATAATCGCTGTAGAGACCGAAAGTACAAAAATCCAACCTGTTGACATTAAGTCGGATTTGTTTAAAATTGTTGTCACACATATTTTCAAGCATAAGAGTACCGAAACAGACATTAGATGTCAAATATTTACATTCGTTTTACATAATCTCTGTTTCTGTATACATCTGAAAACCACGTGGTAGAACTACTTTCAATCCGTATTGTTTCCGAGGTTATTATAACATAGATAAAAGCCGATGCAGTTCCGAATGCGAGGTCCTTATCCGAAGTCTGACAGAAAGTGCCGAGTAGTTACGATCGTGCAATTCATTCATAAAAGGCGCGCGGTAATGACGTCATTTTAGTACACCAATTATCCTTTACTGCCTCGGCTATTATAAACAAACCCGACTGGATAAACCAATCTGTGTTATCACCTTCTTATTTTAAAAATATTGTCAAATCTAGAATCAAAGACCAATATGTTCAAATGTGGCATGAACAGGTGTTTAACTCTAGCAAATGTAACACTTACAGAATTCTTAAATCCTCATTTGAGTTAGAACCCTATTTTGAACTTTTACCTAGAAAACTAGCCTTATCGCTGTGCAGGTTTAAAAATAGTAACCATAAACTCCCTATTGAAAAGGGTCGTTATCTAAATTTGGATCATGATTTAAGATATCTGTCCAAATAATTCTTTATTAGGTGATGAGTTTAATTATATCTTCCAGTGTCCTTATTTTAACATTTATCGTAGAAAGTACTTGCCCATTAATTTACGAAGAGGTAACATGTTTAATTTACAGCAATTATTTCAAAATACTGATAGAACTGTATTAATGAAACTGTCTGTTTTTACACAAAGAATAATGTCTTTTGTGAAATAATGTTTACCACCTTCTAGTCAGTATCTATTGACAAGTATTGTCTTGATTTTCATTATTTACTTTATCTATCTTTATGTATTTAATTTTTATTATTTTTTCATCTTTAAGGTCTCATGACATTTGTAATCGCATTGTGACACTTCCTATTTAATTTTTGTGGAACTAATTGTATCGGCGTGGTGTGGTTGCAATATGGGGCTTAAAAACCTCACACACAAGTCTGTAATCACACACCTGAAATAAATGCATTTCATATTTAACATATACATATGTATCTCACAGCAAACAATTAAAAATACATGTCCACCTTCTAGTTTTCTGGCACATAGCCCTGTGTTTTTCATTGTTTTGGTCGGTCGCGAAAATCAACGACAAAAAAAATAGCGGATTACCCCTATTCGCAAAATACAACAATATATTAACGTCAAAAGATTAAATCACAAGCTATAGTGATTCTTCCTTCTTAAACAATGCATAATCTGAAAATAACATCCAAACGGGGAGTCATGCACCTACTTCTGTCTTCTGCATACCCTTTAAATTGAAGAGCTGATTCACCGGCTAGCTCCAGAAACCACACGTTCGCATCCGACAGGTACTCTCTCATAAAAACAAGGGTCAACGCCACTAAATTCAATTTTACTAAATAACTGAAACACAATACTAGTCATTGAAACTTGAAATATAGTAACTATAAACATTTAGAACCTCAAATATCCACTTCAATTTCAAAACTGTCTCTTATTTGTGAATTCCACCCTGGCCAATTCGAAACTAAACGGCCGAAACTGTGTACTGCCTCCTTAAAGCACAACAAAACATTTTTAAAACCACAATTTTGACCTTCATTTCTATAATTTGATCAATTTGAATGAAATTTACCACTGAATTATATAAGGGCATTACATGCTTCAGCAAATATTGCCAATAAAAAGGTCATGAGTACTGAGAATTTACCTAAAATATACCCAATTTTTAATGACAAAACAAGAAGTATTTCAAAGTCCACAAAACACATAATTATGATGCATTTACAATTTTACTAACATTCTTTCATGCTAAGCATATACTCAGGCATATTTTCAATCCATTTTAAGTTGTGCCAACTTCTCTCCTGTTCCAATTTCTGCTCTAGAGCATGTGCTGTATCAAGATTTTCAGTGTTCAGTTATTCCGCAAAGAAGCTGCCATGCTAGAATTTCAAGCTACAGACAATGAAAAATTGTCATTCTTTGAAAGAAATCTGCTTCCAGATACATAGCAAAATGACATTTCAAGGATTTAAAAGTGAAACTTATCTATATAATGCTAATTTATGACATTGCGAAAGGAAAATTGATTGCGATGTGTTTCGCCTTTGAGCAAAATCAGCTGTTTTATGTTTATTCTTGACCGTCCCTTCAAAATCTGCTTATCAAAGTTAAAAAAACTGTCAGATAGATCAAAATTGATATTTATTCAAGTATTTAGGCTATTTCGACCATTTATGGCCACTCCCAGTGTGAAACAGTTCTGAAAAACATGTTCAGAAATTACTTAAAAAAATGGACTGGCCTCGCAAAAAATGCCCGATCCGAGGCCTTCATTTGAACTAAAATGGTTGGAATCGATGCGATAGTCCAAAATCTTGTACGAAAATTGCTTTTTTCTATCATTTGATGCTCCTGGAACCACTATGTTAGAGAAAATGACTCAGGTGAGCTTAAATGTGAAGATGAATAGCTCACCAAACACTTAAATGCATGATTTTTAACTGTCAATGAAGAATTACCTCCCCTTGATTTTGCTCTCTAATATAGACATGAGGCAAAATATGCACTTTAAAAGCTCATATTTCACCATAGCCACAGCTTTGGGGTAATATAAACATGTAATTATGATATTAAAAAGTACTTACAAAAAATCAAATTTTGCTCTTAAAGCACAACAAAACATTTTTAAAACCACAATTTTGACCTTCATTTCTATAATTTGATCAATTTGAATGAAATTTACCACTGAATTATATAAGGGCACTACATGCTTCAGCAAATATTGCCAATAAAAAAAGGTCATGAATACTGAGAATTTACCTTAAAATTACCCATTTTTTAATGACAAAACAAGAAGTATTTCAAAGTCCACAAAACACATGATTATGATGCATTTACAATTCTACTAACATTCTTTCATGCTAAGCATATATTCAGGCATATTTTCAATCCATTTTAAGATGTGCCAACTTCTCTCCTGCTCCAATTTCTGCTCTAGAGCATGTGTTGTATCAAGATTTTCAATGTTCAGTTATTCCGCAAAAAAGCTGCCATGCTAGAATTTCGAGCTACAGACAATGAAAAAATGTCATTCTTTGAAAGAAATCTGCTTCCAGATACATAGCAAAACGACATTTCAAGGATTTAAAAGTGAAACTTATTTACATAATGCCAATTTATGACATTGCGAAAGGAAAATTGATTGCGATGTGTTTCGCGTTTGAGCAAAAATCAGCTGTTTTATGTTTATTTTTGACCGTCCCTTCATAATCTGCTTATCAAAGTTAAAAAAAACTGTCAGATAGATCAAAATTGATATTTATTCAAGTATTTAGGCTATTTCAACCATTTATGACCACTCCCAGTATGAGACAGTTCTGAAAAACATGTTCAGAAATTACTTAAAAAATGGACTGGTCTCGCAAAAATGCCCGGTCCGAGGCCTTCATTTGAACTAAAATGGTTGGAATCGATGCGATAGTCCAAAATTTTGTATGAAAATTGCTTATTTCTATCATTTGATGCTCCTGGAACCACTATGTTAGAGAAAATGACTCAAGTGAGCTTAAATGTGAAGATGAATAGCTCACCAAACACTTGAATGCATGATTTTTAACTGTCAATGAAGAATTACCTCCCCTTGATTTTGCTCTCTAATATAGACACGAGGCAAAATATGCACTTTAAAAGCTCATATTTCACCACAGCCACAACTTTGGGTCATTATAAACATGAAATTATGATATTAAAAAGTACTTACAAAAAATCAAATTTTGCTCTTAAAGCACAACAAAACATTTTTAAAACCACAATTTTGACCTTCATTTCTACAATTTGATCAATTTGAATGAAATTTACCACTGAATTATATAAGGGCACTACATGCTTCAGCAAATATTGCCAATAAAAAAAGGTCATGAGTATTGAGAATTTACCTAAAATATACCCAATTTTTAATGACAAAACAAGAAGTATTTCAAAGTCCACAAAACACATAATTATGATGCATTTACAATTCTACTAACATTCTTTCATGCTAAGCATATATTCAGGCATATTTTCAATCCATTTTAAGATGTGCCAACTTCTCTCCTGCTCCAATTTCTGCTCTAGCGCATGTGTTGTATCAAGATTTTCAATGTTCAGTTATTCCGCAAAAAAGCTGCCATGCTAGAATTTCGAGCTACAGACAATGAAAAATTGTCATTCTTTGAAAGAAATCTGCTTCAAGATACATAGCAAAATGACATTTCAAGGATTTAAAAGTGAAACTGATTTACATAATGCTAATTTATGACATTGCGAAAGGAAAATTGATTGCGATGTGTTTCGCGTTTGAGCAAAATCAGCTGTTTTATGTTTATTCTTGACCGTCCCTTCAAAATCTGCTTATCAAAGTTAAAAAAACTGTCAGATAGATCAAAATTGATATTTATTCAAGTATTTAGGCTATTTCAACCATTTATGACCACTCCCAGTATGAAACAGTTTTGAAAAAAAGTTCAGAAATTACTTTAAAAAATTGACTGGTCTCACAAAAATGCCCAGTCCGAGGCCTTCATTTGAACTAAAATGGTTGGAATCGATGCGATAGTCCAAAATTTTGTATGAAAATTGCTTATTTCTATCATTTGATGCTCCTGGAACCACTATGTTAGAGAAAATGACTCGGGTGAGCTTAAATGTGAAGATGAATAGCTCACCAAACACTTAAATGCATGATTTTTAACTGTCAATGAAGAATTACCTCCCCTTGATTTTGCTCTCTAATATAGACATGAGGCAAAATATGCACTTTAAAAGCTCATATTTCACCAAAGCACAACAAAACATTTTTAAAACCACAATTTTGACCTTCATTTCTATAATTTGATCAATTTGAATGAAATTTACCACTGAATTATATAAGGGCACTACATGCTTCAGCAAATATTGCCAATAAAAAAAGGTCATGAATACTGAGAATTTACCTTAAAATTACCCATTTTTTAATGACAAAACAAGAAGTATTTCAAAGTCCACAAAACACATGATTATGATGCATTTACAATTCTACTAACATTCTTTCATGCTAAGCATATATTCAGGCATATTTTCAATCCATTTTAAGATGTGCCAACTTCTCTCCTGCTCCAATTTCTGCTCTAGCGCATGTGTTGTATCAAGATTTTCAATGTTCAGTTATTCCGCAAAAAAGCTGCCATGCTAGAATTTCGAGCTACAGACAATGAAAAATTGTCATTCTTTGATAGAAATCTGCTTCAAGATACATAGCAAAATGACATTTCAAGGATTTAAAAGTGAAACTGATTTACATAATGCTAATTTATGACATTGCGAAAGGAAAATTGATTGCGATGTGTTTCGCGTTTGAGCAAAATCAGCTGTTTTATGTTTATTCTTGACCGTCCCTTCAAAATCTGCTTATCAAAGTTAAAAAAACTGTCAGATAGATCAAAATTGATATTTATTCAAGTATTTAGGCTATTTCGACCATTTATGGCCACTCCCAGTGTGAAACAGTTCTGAAAAACATGTTCAGAAATTACTTAAAAAAATGGACTGGCCTCGCAAAAAATGCCCGATCCGAGGCCTTCATTTGAACTAAAATGGTTGGAATCGATGCGATAGTCCAAAATCTTGTACGAAAATTGCTTTTTTCTATCATTTGATGCTCCTGGAACCACTATGTTAGAGAAAATGACTCGGGTGAGCTTAAATGTGAAGATGAATAGCTCACCAAACACTTAAATGCATGATTTTTAACTGTCAATGAAGAATTACCTCCCCTTGATTTTGCTCTCTAATATAGACATGAGGCAAAATATGCACTTTAAAAGCTCATATTTCACCATTGCCACAGCTTTGGGTCAATATAAACATGTAATTATGATATTAAAAAGTACTTACAAAAAATCAAATTTTGCTCTTAAGGGGGCAATACACAGTTTTCAAGGCTTCTCGGCAAACAACTGACTGCGCCACAATCAAAACCTCACACACAAGTCTGTAATCACACACCTGAAATAAATGCTTTCGTTGTTATATCATAGTGGACCATATAGACAATAATATAAGTCATTTGTGTATTTTTATTTCTCTTGGATACGGTCTCATTAAAAAAAAAAATTTTTGGTTCAAATTCCATCAGCAAATTAATAGTGTATTTTTCTGTACGAAATCTGACTGTTGGTCATTGTATTTATTTTTACAATAGGTTTATCTCTTAGATTTGGTTTGCTAAATTGCTTGATCATGGTCATGCAAACTACTATAGTAAGGTGAACAAGCAGGCGCTTGTTTTGGTTGAGTCTATTATGTTTTGTTTAGGGGTTGAGTTGTCATACACAAATTTTACAATTTATATGCATTTATTTTTTTCCAATGATTGTTTATTATCTTAAATGGCTTCTGGATTGTTGTTTTATCAATTCATTTGTAAATAAGCGATTGTTATATGTCTATTAACGGAATAATTTTAATAAACACGAAATTTAGTTCACACCTACATGTGTATTGGTAACTTAGGTGATGGTTTAAGCCAATGAAAACACGTCAATATTATTTATACTCAGGCAGAGAAAAAGTGTGAAAGAGTAAATTCGATAATCTTTATGTAGCCAGCAAACTTTGAATTGCAAGTATTTTTTTCATATCTTTTCGGCAGGATAAACTGTTCCGGGGATTCGTTGTATCGTAAAATGGCTGCCATTTACAGTATCAAGTGATTATCCCAAGCCCACCACCGCGACTTAGCGCGGGAATTTTAATTTATAGCCAACCTCGGCGCGTATACCTTTTTTCATATTTTATTGTAATAAATATTTACAATTTTACTGTGTCTTTCGGGTTTTTTTTTTATTATTATATAACCAATAATGATGCATGTTAATATGAATAAAAAACCATATCTCAAATCTTTTGACTATGATTTACAATGAAATTCTACCTTAAGTGTATTAAAAACGGTTTTTTAATTTTTCTGTATTTTATTTTGTGATTATGCTTCAAAGCAGTCAATGACCGTGAATTTTCTTTTCATATTTTGATTTCCTTTGAAATCATTTTTCTTCAGCTGAAGGCATGCAACTTTAATATGGTGATACATTAATTACATTCCATGAAAATGTTTAAAAGATATAAAATATCTCATGACATGTTTGTTCATTTTTACATTAACACCTTTAATTCAGCAACATAAGGACTTCACAAAAAGTAGTATGCAATCGTACCTATTATTACATACGAATGTATGTAATATTTTTCTTGTTTTAGATTTTTTTTTTTATTTACAAGGTAAAGATGTAGAGGCCAGAGCACATTCGTTTTTATTTTTCATTTAAATGTCACTTAAGCACTACAGTGTTTAGAAAATTGTCCTTTTCAATTTCACCACTAAATTCAATCTTCTTCTTACAATCGTATAGAATTTCTAAAATGTATTGCATGTGTAATCCGTTGGTTTATTACATGTATAATGTGTACTCCATAATCGCCTGTCCAAAAAAATCAGCAACAAAGTGAAGCAGAATCTATTTTTAGAATAGCGAAGGTTAACTCATATCGTGACCTAGAAAAATATGTAAACAAACACGCAAGAATCGGAATAAAGAACTGATATTATAACTTCCTTACCATTGAAAGACTACATGGTGGTAAAGTGTTGAAAAATTAACTCTCTTCTTACATGCATTTTCAAAAAATAGATATTTTATACAACCATTGTACTGTATCTATTTATTAATAACTGCTGAATATTCAGCGAACCCACGGTATGAGTCACGAGTCGTTTCGGCAGTAATTTTGCATATTGCGCAATAATTAGCTTACGGGACTTACAACGTTTTTATCATAATATTTACGTTTCATATTTTAACTTGCGATAACTTAATTTGAAAATTGAAAAGGCGTAAATTATGGAAGACTTTAAGATATCCCGACAAAGTATGGGAGTTTTTGAAGGATCAAATTCATGTACAATTTCTTGGGCTGTTAATCGGTTTAGGACACTTTGCGCGATTGTAGCCGACGAAATCCCATGTGTAGATGACTTAGCTCTGAACGCGCCTGTGGGCGCGTCCGTCGCAACAAAACATTTTTAAAACCACAATTTTGACCTTCATTTCTACAATTTGATCAATTTGAATGAAATTTACCACTGAATTATATAAGGGCACTACATGCTTCAGCAAATATTGCCAATAAAAAAAGGTCATGAATACTGAGAATTTACCTTAAAATTACCCATTTTTTAATGACAAAACAAGAAGTATTTCAAAGTCCACAAAACACATGATTATGATGCATTTACAATTCTACTAACATTCTTTCATGCTAAGCATATATTCAGGCATATTTTCAATCCATTTTAAGATGTGCCAACTTCTCTCCTGCTCCAATTTCTGCTCTAGAGCATGTGTTGTATCAAGATTTTCAATGTTCAGTTATTCCGCAAAAAAGCTGCCATGCTAGAATTTCGAGCTACAGACAATGAAAAATTGTCATTCTTTGAAAGAAATCTGCTTCAAGATACATAGCAAAATGACATTTCAAGGATTTAAAAGTGAAACTGATTTACATAATGCTAATTTATGACATTGCGAAAGGAAAATTGATTGCGATGTGTTTCGCGTTTGAGCAAAATCAGCTGTTTTATGTTTATTCTTGACCGTCCCTTCAAAATCTGCTTATCAAAGTTAAAAAAACTGTCAGATAGATCAAAATTGATATTTATTCAAGTATTTAGGCTATTTCAACCATTTATGACCACTCCCAGTATGAAACAGTTCTGAAAAACATGTTCAGAAATTACTTTAAAAAATGGACTGGTCTCGAAAAAAATGCCCGATCCGAGGCCTTCATTTGAACCTAAAATGGTTGGAATCGATGCGATAGTCCAAAAATTTATACGAAAATTGCTTTTTTCTATCATTTGATGCTCCTGGAACCCCTATGTCAGAGAAAATGACTCAGGTTTAAATGTGAAGATGAATAGCTCACCAAACACTTAAATGCATGATTTTTAACTGTCAATGAAGAATTACCAATCAATTTTGACCTTCATTTCTATAATTTGATCAATTTGAATGAAATTTACCACTGAATTATATAAGGGCACTACATGCTTCAGCAAATATTGCCAATAAAAAAAGGTCATGAATACTGAGAATTTACCTTAAAATTACCCATTTTTTAATGACAAAACAAGAAGTATTTCAAAGTCCACAAAACACATGATTATGATGCATTTACAATTCTACTAACATTCTTTCATGCTAAGCATATATTCAGGCATATTTTCAATCCATTTTAAGATGTGCCAACTTCTCTCCTGCTCCAATTTCTGCTCTAGAGCATGTGTTGTATCAAGATTTTCAATGTTCAGTTATTCCGCAAAAAAGCTGCCATGCTAGAATTTCGAGCTACAGACAATGAAAAATTGTCATTCTTTGAAAGAAATCTGCTTCAAGATACATAGCAAAATGACATTTCAAGGATTTAAAAGTGAAACTGATTTACATAATGCTAATTTATGACATTGCGAAAGGAAAATTGATTGCGATGTGTTTCGCGTTTGAGCAAAATCAGCTGTTTTATGTTTATTCTTGACCGTCCCTTCAAAATCTGCTTATCAAAGTTAAAAAAACTGTCAGATAGATCAAAATTGATATTTATTCAAGTATTTAGGCTATTTCAACCATTTATGACCACTCCCAGTATGAAACAGTTCTGAAAAACATGTTCAGAAATTACTTTAAAAAATGGACTGGTCTCGAAAAAAATGCCCGATCCGAGGCCTTCATTTGAACTAAAATGGTTGGAATCGATGCGATAGTCCAAAAATTTATACGAAAATTGCTTATTTCTATCATTTGATGCTCCTGGAACCCCTATGTCAGAGAAAATGACTCAGGTGAGCTTAAATGTGAAGATGAATAGCTCACCAAACACTTAAATGCATGATTTTTAACTGTCAATGAAGAATTACCTCCCCTTGATTTTGCTCTCTAATATAGACATGAGGCAAAATATGCACTTTAAAAGCTCATATTTCACCATAGCCACAGGCTTTGGGGTAATATAAACATGTAATTATGATATTAAAAAGTACTTACAAAAAATTACAAATCAATCAATTTTTCTCTTAAGTGCTCTTAGCTCCAATTTCTGCTCTAGAGCATGTGCTGTATCAAGATTTTCAATGTTCAGTTATTCCGCAAAAAAGCTGCCATGCTAGAATTTCGAGCTACAGACAATGAAAAATTGTCATTCTTTGAAAGAAATCTGCTTCAAGATACATAGCAAAATGACATTTCAAGGATTTAAAAGTGAAACTGATTTACATAATGCTAATTTATGACATTGCGAAAGGAAAATTGATTGCGATGTGTTTCGCGTTTGAGCAAAATCAGCTGTTTTATGTTTATTCTTGACCGTCCCTTCAAAATCTGCTTATCAAAGTTAAAAAAACTGTCAGATAGATCAAAATTGATATTTATTCAAGTATTTAGGCTATTTCAACCATTTATGACCACTCCCAGTATGAAACAGTTCTGAAAAACATGTTCAGAAATTACTTTAAAAAATGGACTGGTCTCGCAAAAAAATGCCCGATCCGAGGCCTTCATTTGAACTAAAATGGTTGGAATCGATGCGATAGTCCAAAATTTTGTATGAAAATTGCTTATTTCTATCATTTGATGCTCCTGGAACCACTATGTTAGAGAAAATGACTCAAGTGAGCTTAAATGTGAAGATGAATAGCTCACCAAACACTTGAATGCATGATTTTTAACTGTCAATGAAGAATTACCTCCCCTTGATTTTGCTCTCTAATATAGACACGAGGCAAAATATGCACTTTAAAAGCTCATATTTCACCACAGCCACAACTTTGGGTCATTATAAACATGAAATTATGATATTAAAAAGTACTTACAAAAAATCAAATTTTGCTCTTAACCCATTACTTCATGAGCATTTTGTGAAAAATGGCTTTTTTCATTGAAAAGTCTCCCGTTACAAGTTCAAATTGCTATAATACTATAAAATCTGCTTCAACACTAATCAAACTTGGCACAAATGTTGACTGGACCATTGCCCTTGCAACAACATGCTCAGGCTTAAATTTTATGTTACCATGGCAACTAGGGGACATCTCAAAATTGCCAAAATCACTATTTTGCGTTGATTTTTTCCATCAAAATTGATTTCAAAGTGCTGCAACTTCTCAATGGATTGAGATAGAGTCAAATGCTTTTCAGCGTTGGTTACACGTTACCTTATGATCAATCTGGGGTCATTTACAGCCTCTCACAAGTCCAAAATTTTCTTGGCGATGAGGGGGACTCCGCCCCCTTCAAACCCCCCAAACAGAAGGGGGCACATCCCCCTTCTGCAACCCCCTGATGTATCTTTTGGTTGGGGGGCCGCGCCGAAAAAAGAGGTCACTTTTTTTAACAACATTTCTCAAACAAAAACAAGTGTTTGGGGCCTAAATAAGGCATTTTTTCATCATTTGAGACAATAAAAGGGGGGGCGGTGAAAAAGGCGTTAAAAGGCGTGTATATGAAGTAATGGGTTAACAGAAAATGATGAAAATACTTGAAATTACCCTAAATCGCGTTTTTTTCATGTTTAAACATGGTCTGTCTTATAAATTTGAAGAAAAATTGTTGTTTTGTAGATTTTTTGATTTTTTTCATTAACCCATTACTTCATGAGCATTTTGTGAAAAATGGCTGTTTTCATTGAAAAGTCTCCCGTTACAAGTTCAAATTGCTATAATACTATAAAAACTGCTTCAACACTAATCAAACTTGGCACAAATGTTGACTGGACCATTGCCCTTGCAACAACATGCTCAGGCTGAAATTTTCTGTTACCATGGCAACGAGGGGACATCTCAAAATTGCCAAAAAATCACTATTTTGCGTTGATTTTTTCCATCAAAATTGATTTTAAAGTGCTGCAACTTCTCAATGGATTGAGATAGAGTCAAATGCTTTTCAGCGTTGGTTACACGTTACCTTATGATCAATCTGGGGTCATTTACAGCCTCTCACAAGTCCAAAATTTTCTTGGCGATGAGGGGGACTCCGCCCCCCTTCAAACCCCCCAAACAGAAGGGGGCACATCCCCCTTCTGGCAACCCCCTGATGTATCTTTTGGTTGGGGGGCCGCGCCGAAAAAGAGGTCACTTTTTTTAACAACATTTCTCAAACAAAAACAAGTGTTTGGGGCCTAAATAAGGCATTTTTTCATCATTTGAGACAATAAAAGGGGGGCGGTGAAAAAGGCGTTAAAAGGCGTGTATATGAAGTAATGGGTTAACAGAAAATGATGAAAATACTTGAAATTACCCTAAATCGCGTTTTTTCATGTTTAAACATGGTCTGTCTTATAAATTTGAAGAAAAATTGTTGTTTTGTAGATTTTTTGATTTTTTTCATTAACCCATTACTTCATGAGCATTTTGTGAAAAATGGCTGTTTTCATTGAAAAGTCTCCCGTTACAAGTTCAAATTGCTATAATACTATAAAAACTGCTTCAACACTAATCAAACTTGGCACAAATGTTCACTGGACAATTGCCCTTGCAACAACATGCTCAGGCTGAAATTTTCTGTTACCATGGCAACGAGGGGACATCTCAAAATTGCCAAAAATCACTATTTTGCGTTGATTTTTTCCATCAAAATTGATTTCAAAGTGCTGCAACTTCTCAATGGATTGAGATAGAGTCAAATGCTTTTCAGCGTTGGTTACACGTTACCTTATGATCAATCTGGGGTCATTTACAGCCTCTCACAAGTCCAAAATTTTCTTGGCGATGAGGGGGACTCCGCCCCCCTTCAAACCCCCCCAAACAGAAGGGGGCACATCCCCCTTCTGGCAACCCCCTGATGTATCTTTTGGTTGGGGGGCCGCGCCGAAAAAGAGGTCACTTTTTTTAACAACATTTCTCAAACAAAAACAAGTGTTTGGGGCCTAAATAAGGCATTTTTTCATCATTTGAGACAATAAAAAGGGGGTGAAAAAGGCGTTAAAAGGCGTGTATATGAAGTAATGGGTCAAGGGGGCAATACACAGTTTTCAAGGCTTCTCGGCAAACAACTGACTGCGCCACAATCAAAACCTCACACACAAGTCTGTAATCACACACCTGAAATAAATGCATTTCATATTTAACATATACATATGTATCTCACAGCAAACAATTAAAAGTACATGTCCATCTTCTAATTTTTCTGGCACATAGCCCTGTGTTTTTCATTGTTTTGGTCGCGAAAATCAACGACAAAAAAAGTGGATTACCCCTATTCGCATAATAACAAAAATATATTAACGTCAAAAGATTAAATCACAAGCTATAGTGATTCTTCCTTCTTAAACAATGCACAATCTGAAAATAACATCCAAACGGGGAGTCATGCACCTACTTTTTTTCACTATTCTAAGTCTTCTGCATACCCTTTAAATTGAAGAGCTGATTCACCGGCTAGCTCCAAAAACCACACGTTCGCATCCGACAGGTACTCTCTCAAAAAACCAAGGGTCAACACCACTAAATTCAATTTTACTAAATAACTGAAACACAATACTAGTCATTGAAACTTGAAATATAGTAACTATAAACATTTAGAACCTCAAACTAAACGGCCGAAACTGTGTACTGCCTCCTTACATGTTTAGTTTCTTAGCGTAGGTTACACCGAAATACCGCATCCGTTCTGTGTATTTATACTATTGTGTTCGAGGTCCTTATCCGAAGACTGACGGAAAGGGCTGAGTAGCTGCGATTGCTTTATGAGTGTGTAAGATAAATGTATTTATTTTTCTGTCCCGCAACATTATGCTCATTTACCTTATATTGATAACTAGCTAACTAAAATATAATATTACCCACATATTATTAATATTTTAGATAAATTGTCCTGTTGTTACCATGTTTGGAACCTGGCTTACCAATAAAGAGTATTATATTGTATTGATAGGTGTTTCTATCGCCGGTGTAAACATAAATAAAATGTCAATAATTAGGCATATAATGACTTTATTTTATTATCTTAGATATGCGCTAGATTTATAACCTGGTTGTCTGTAAATAGAAACTTGTTGATAAAATCCAACAGAAATAAAAGGATGAAGATACAAATTGCTTAAATGTTAATTCGTTTATTATAAAATTTTGCAATTTATAAAACATGATTATTATAGAATATCAAGATTCAAGATTCAAAATATTTTTATTTGGTAACGGAAACATGACATTTCTTGCTACACAACACATATAAAAAATGATACAATATAACTTGTCAACATAAATTTATAGACAATTATATTTTTAGCGAAAAATATTATACATATAGTAAAAACAATAAAGAAAATGGAAGTGAGAAAACAAGAAGGTTGAACTAATGGAAATTTGTATATTAAATGACTTATCAAGGAACGGTACAATACATATAGTTTTCAGACAAAAACTCCAACCAACAGCGGACAATTGTACTCCGATTAAAAAAATTCAAATAACACAATCTAAATTACACAATTTACAAATGCAATGTAGTCATTCAGCATAATTAAGCAAAACAAATGTTTCCAGCTTATTAGCGTAAAATACCGTTTGTATTTTTATAACAATGTTGATGTCGTCAGCGAGTTAACAATTAATGCACGTCTGTCTTAAATATATAGTAAACTTGTATTTATACAAAGGCTGTTTGCCCATCGGTATAGAGTAACAATACAATCGTTATTTACAATAAATATTATATATATGATCTTTTTTTAATCAGAATAAACTTTGTAACATATCTGCTTCATTTCTATCATGCTATCATAAAATTGATATATATATATATATATATATATATATATATATCAATTTTATGATAGCATGATAGAAATGAAGCAGATATGTTACAAAGTCATGATAAAAGTGATTTGACAATGTTTTCTTTGATACAGAATACTATATTTTTATAAAACTTAATAAAAACATCACTAAATAACTTATATCCTATCGTTTTTTTATTCAAATACTTTTTTTTATTTTAGTATATTAGGATTCCTCATTTTTTTTGTCATATGCATTTGTCTAATTTCTTTGTCAATTGTTTTCACTATCAAGCACTAAGTAAAGTCGAGCACGCTTCGCTACTGACATCTCTTGCTTGTCCTGTTAAACATTATATTTTCTCATTTGGACTGAATTTTTTTCGCAGTTAAATTGGCAATACTTTGGTAGAAAAGTAAAGAGTACAAAAAGATGAATACAATATTGAACACAGAACTTGGCCATGCATGCAAATACGGCCGTTAATTTCGTCTCACAAGTATAATGTTTAAAATCCAATTAAGGGTAATTAGCATGCGAATATATTTAATTGGTTATGCATATTTGTTTTTTACTAATTTGAAAATACATAAAATGGCATTAATAATATTTAAATTGTCATATTCAAATGATTGACTTTGATATTAATCTTAAGATTTCGCCTTTTAAACATTATGTAAGGCTGTTGAAATATTTTAAAACTATTGTAATCGATATATAAATATACATGTATAAATAATGAAATTTTCTTATTATCTTTGGATATGACCTAGATTTGTAACCCGATTTTCTGTAAATAGAAACTTGTTGATAAAATCCAACAGAAATAAATGGATGAAGATACAAATTGCTTTAATGTTTATTCGTTTATTATCAAATTTTGAAATTTAAAAAACATGGCAATTATGTAATATCAAGGGACGATACAATACTCATAGTTTTCAATAAAAAAACTCTAACCTTCAGGAAAAAAAAAGACAAAATATGAATTACACAATGCAATGAATTTATTCAACATTATTTAGCAAAAGAATGTTCCCAGCTTGTGCGCTTATATTACTGTGTGTACTTTTATAATAATGTTCATGTCGTCAGCGAACGCTTGTCTTAAATATATGGTAAACTTTATTGATACAAAGGCAGTTTGCCCTTCAGTAAACAGTAATAATACAAACCAATTATGGTTACCAATATGAGAAAATGCTTTGTCATATGTTTAATATTGATAATTGTTCACTCCTGTGAGCACTATTATATCAGTTTTAAGAAATCCATATTGAAAAAGATCTTTATCAAATAATTTACAAATTTAATTCTTCTCTCGAGTGTGCACTGTCATATGATTTTTGAGACTAACTTTAACAGCAAATGCTTTTTCACATATTTCACATTTATAATTTTTTGCTCCTGTGTGTACTACTACATGAACTATTAGATTTCTCTTATGAGTAAATGCTTTGTCACATATTTCACATTTATATTTTTTCTCTCCTGTGTGCACAACCATATGCATTCTTAGATTATTTCTATGAGCGAATGCTTTGTCACATATTTCGCATTTGTAATTCTTCTCTCCTGAATGTACTTCTAAATGAATTTGAAGATAAGATTTTGAAGTAAATCCTTTGTCACATATTTCACATTTATGATTCTTCTCTCCTGTGTGCACTGTCATATGTTTATTCAGATAATCATTGCGACCAAATGCTTTGTCACATATTTCACATTTAAATTTCTTCTCTCCTGTGTGCACTCTCATATGATCTTTTAGAGTGCTAATATAAGGAAAGGTTTTGTCACATATTTCACATTTAAAATTCCTCTCTCCTGTGTGCACTGTCATATGTGTTTTCAGATTGGTATTGTGACCAAATGCTTTGTCACATATTTTGCATTTAAAATTCTTCTCTCCTGTGTGCACAACCATATGTGTTTTTAGATGGGTCTTGCGACCAAATGCTTTATCACATATTTCACATTTAAATTTCTTCTCTCCTGTGTGCACAACCATATGCTGTACAAGACTACTTTTATACGCAAATGCTTTGTCACATATTTCACATTTATAATTCTTCTCTCCAGTGTGCACTGTCATATGTCTTTTTAGACGGTTCTTGTGACCAAATGCTTTATCACATATTTCACATTTAAATTTCTTCTCTCCTGTGTGCACAACCATATGTGTTTTTAGATGGGTCTTGAGACCAAATGCTTTGTCACATATTTCACATTTAAAATTCTTCTCGCCTGTGTGCACAACCATATGATCTTTAAGATTAGTCTTGAGACCAAATGCTTTGTCACATAGTTCACATTTATAATTCTTCTCTTCTGTGTGCACTCTCATATGAGATTTTAAAGTGCCATTTTGATAAAATTCTTTGTCACATTTTTCACATTTATAATTCTTTTCTCCTGTGTGCACTGTCATGTGTCTTTTTAGATCGGTCTTGCGACCAAATGCTTTGTCACATATTTCACATTGAAAATTCTTCTCGCCTGTGTGCACAACCATATGATCTTTAAGATTAGTCTTGCGACCAAATGCTTTGTCACATATTTCACATTTAAAATTCTTATTTCCTGTGTGTATAACCATATGAGTTCTAAGATTACTTTGATCTGAAAATTCTTTGTCACACATTCCACATTTAAAATTCTTCTCCCCTGTGTGCATTTTCATGTGCGTTTTAAGAAGGCATTTATATGTGAACAGTTTATTACAAATATCGCATTGAATTTTTTTACCGTCAGTATGCATTTTCGTATGCCTTATTAAATGGTTTCTGTTTACAGTTTTGTATTCACAGACATCACATTTTAATAACTGCTTTTGTTCTGTACTCCTGCTCATGTTTCTGTTTGACAATACAGTTCTTGAATCCTATAAGATAAACAAATAAATTTTAATCCACTATTTATGTAACTTTAAGTATGGTCACAGCTTTCAATTATTGGAAGTTAAATGTCAAAACTAGCTCCATATTTCGAATGATGCTTTATATTAATGAAGTTCCGACTTCATTTAAAGGATACTCGGAGAATTGTTCTATTAGATCCGTAAAAATTATACTTAATTCCAAAAAGGACACATGAGTATACAAAGTTAAGTGAAGAAATATTAATTAAGAATAATTTTTTCAAAAAAAAAAATGAGTAAATATACATGTATATATATTTATTTATGTATAAGAATTATTAATGACATAAAATCTGGATACAGTTTAACGTTTAATCTTAATCATAAATCAATTATGATATATATTTACCCTTGTTCTGTTAATTTCCGAGTTGAATTTATTTTCTTCTTGTTGTTTTTACAGACAATTTAGGAATGATGTTCTTATCATGTATCATATCATGTATCATGCAACTTTTTTAATGTAATGATAAAATATTTCTGTATTTGAGTTTATTTATACTCGCCTACAGTTGCCTATATTGATCAGATATTTAGAAATTGGCGTTTTATAGAACACGCAGTTTCAGAAACAAAAGGACATGTGAAATTGCATACCGGATATATCTAATTACTTTAATTTGTTAAATCCTGTTACTTTATTTTGACACATGGAAGTATTCTATTCATAAGCTCGACATGCCCCCTTAACTGTCTAAATAAAATTATCAAGTCAGTGCCAAAAATAAGAATTTCTTCAACACCTTTTTGTTAACAAAAGAATACATGTCAATGTTAATAATTAAATCTTTTGTTTCTCCTTCAAATAAATGCTATCAATTTAGATGAAAGGCTAGAGTAGGGATCTATTAATAACTTTATAAAAGTATGACACTTATTGTATTTATCATTACAATTTATTTATTTATTTATTTATTTATTTATTTATTTATTTATTTATTTATTTATTTATTTATTTATTTATTTATTTATTTATTTATTTATTTATTTATTTATTTATTTATTTATTTATTTATTTATTTATTTATTTATTTATTTATTTATTTATTTATTTATTTATTTATTTATTTATTTATTTATTTATTTATTTATTTATTTGTTTGTTTGTTTGTTTTTTTTGTTTATTTGTTTGATTGTTTATTTGTTTATTTGTTTTATTGTTTGTTTGTTTGTTTATTTATTTATTTACTTATTTACTTATTTACTAATTTATTTTTCTATTGATAAACGATTGAAGAAAACATGAAAAACGAGTCCAAAATTACCTAATGGTATCTCCAGTTAATGGACAATAGTTTCATAGCAATGAAATGGGCCGTATTTGTGTAATATAATTATACCAACCAAATTTATAGCCTACATGTACCAAGCGGTAAATTTCAGCTATCTGCCATCACTGCAGTGATCTGCCATCACTGGCGCCGGTAATACGGTGTGTTTTTCCATTTCAAACGATATGGTATAATGTCACTTCAATCGTTCATCAATAATAAAGGGACAGAGTATGGATCTATCAATTTCAATTTTGTATAATAAAGGCTTGAACTCGGAAGAATTTTATTAATCATATTAGTCTAATTGAAAATTACCTGATATCAGACATAGGATCAAACTTTTACTTTATTTATCAGAAAGATTTGTTCCAAATAGTGAAGTGGTAAATCGTACCTCTTGTATTTTCTATAAAGATGACATAAACAAGAGCACTGCTAGGCGAAGCATTATATGCCCGAGAATGTTTTTTTTAGTAAGGATGAAGCATTTGTAAGACATAGGAATTAAATACAGAATTACCTCCTTCAAAAAGCAATCCTTCTTTATAGCTGAAGAACCACCATATATATACTGTTGCGTTTTTTTCAAAGCACCACCATCAAGTTGTTATCTTGTAAGTAAAAATGCTACGACGGATGGACGGAAAGACACCAGGGTTATAACATAATATAAGCAAATTTTTTATGGAATATAATTATTGTATTCAATATAAGTGATCTTACTATGAAGTTTGACAGTTGTAAAACTGTTAACAATATTAAGGTTATTTGATATTGACCTTTGATCATGTGACCCCAATATACATATGGATCTTTTATTCTATATAAACAATCATCCTATGAAGTTTTCAACACTGTAAGCCTAATGGAACTTCAGCTGTAGGTTGATTAATACGTAAATTATTGAGCGGACACTGTTTTCAGTTTTAAGGTAATAGTGACCTTGACCTTTGACCTTGTGACCCCGAAATCAATTTGGGTCTTCTACTTAATATGGACAAACATCCTATGACGTTTGAATACTGTGGCCAAATGGAAACTGAAGTTATGCTCCGGAAACAATATACAGTTTTAGGGTAAAAGTGACCTTGACCTTTGACCTTGTGACCCCAAAATCAATAGGGGTCTTCTACCTAATATGGACAATCATCCTATGAAGTTTGAATACTGTGGGCCAAATGGAACTTAAGTTATGCTCGGAAACCATTTTCAGTTTTAGGGTAATAGTGACCTTTGACCTTGTGACCCCACAATCAATAGGAGTTTTCTACACAATATGGACAATCATCCTATGAAGTTTGAATAGTGTGGGCGAAATGGAACTTGAGTTATGCTCCGGAAACCATTTTCAGTTTTAGGGTAATAGTGACCTTGACCTTTGACCTTGTGATTCCAAAATCAATAGGGGTCTTTTACCCAACATGGACAATTATCCTATGAAGTTTGAATACTGTGCGCCAGATGGAACTTAAGTTTTGCACCGGAAACAATATTCAGGTTTAAGGTCATAGTGTCCTTGACATTTGACCTTGTGACCCCAAAATCAATAGGGGTCAGCTAAAATTATACTGATTTATACTTATAGGAAGTATATGGGCGAGAAAATACTTAATATTTTAGGGTATACCATACTAAATTGATTTATAATCATCGGTTTATGAACCTATGTCTTAGCTGTTATGTTCATGTCGTAGTTGTTTCTATAAACATACCGTAAAATTGGAAGATGATGTGATATCTCCAATACTAGACCTAGTAAGATACATTTTTTTAGGAATTTCTAAAATTGAAACAGATAGTTATACATGATTATTTACAAAGTCACTGTTCTTTATAACAGACCAATATGAAATATAGATACATTATTAAGATATGTACATACATAAATAGATACAAACGTGCATGCACGCACGCACGCACGCACGCACACACACACCACACACACACACACACGCACACACTACGCACACACCAGAACGACGCGACATATGATAACGCAAATAAGGATTTTGTCGTTGTGGCATGGGTCGAATTTGTTTATTTTCATTTAACCTGGTGTGCCACCTAATGTACTGAAAAAGGGGCATAGTGACTATATTTACACATTGTTCTAACTTTACAAATTAGTAATTAAACATGAAAGTGAATTACTTACATAGAAAAATCAATGAAAAAATACTTTGACAAAGATCGTCAGATAGAAATGGCTTGTAGGTGACTGATTAATTATTTTGTTTGTAAAAAAACCGCTATTGTTAATCGAGTTATGTTTCTGAGAAAACTAATTGTGACAAAAGAACAAATGGTAAAATATTTCTGAATTTTCGCTTTATCTCAAAATTTATTCATGATTGATTCTACATATGTAGAGATCGAATTTATCGGATGAATAAATAGAGGACATTGAATGAGTTTAGCTGATTTTATTGGACGAGTTAAATAAAATTATACTACATTCCATTTATGCGAACCTCTGGTAAGCATAATATTTTTTCCAGTTCAATAAATTTAGTAATGCAGCTACACCAATATCATATTCTATTTATCATATATCTCAAATGAAATATGTTTACAGTTTATCACAAACCCGTGCCGATTTTGCGACTCCGTAAAATGGTATTGCACGGCCGTGTATATATTTTGACTTGACGTCATTTACGTTATACAAACATAGTGTAAAGACGCCAGAGACTCGCATGATGTAATCTTATTCAACTTGTTCAATAAATTCAGTATTGAACCTACAATCATTTAATATCTTATTTCATCACATATGCATGCCAACTTCGTAAGAATGATATTGCACGTTTATTAACGTTATAGCGTAAAACGCGCTTAATGTTACCGTAACACTTTAGGCGCATCAGTTAAATTTGATTTTCTTTCACTTTGACAGTCTTTATTTTTGGTATGTGATAAATGGATTATTATATTCATATAGGTTCAATACTGAATTTCTTGGACTCGTTATATAAAATAATATTATTCAACTCGTTCAATAAATTCAGTATTGAACCTACACTATCCTCTCTATATATACACACTGTCAACTATGGCGCCAAAAAACAAATGAGGTCAGGAAAGTTTCTCCTACCCTCAATGAAGTTTAGCAAATTTTTATCAATCCTCTTTTTTTATTAGCATGTTTGAATGGACATAGATATTACTTTTCTTGCATTAAAATCACTACATACACACAGACCAAACTACATTTATTTTAATTTCCTGTCAGTAACATATACCTTCCGTGTAAGTTAACAGTAAACTTACAAACTTAACTAGCCTCTAGTGATATACTCAGTTCTTTATTTTATGTTCATTCAGTAAAAATGGAATTTATAAATTGTCTCGCGGCAATTTTATGCACCTTATTTCTGTCAAGTATAGGGTCGATGGAGCCAGACGGAGGGGGATGCCCAAGGTTTGCGTTTGAGCACAAACTTCTTGAAAGTCTTGTACGTGTCGAACATGCAGTTACGACATTGGGAAATAAAATTAACAACCTTGAAGAACGGATTAACACATTGGAAAGTACAGGTAATTTTAAGTTTTAAGCCCTATCTTTTGTGATAGGCGAATACTGTATGAGTCAGTGTAGGCTCCAAAGCGGAGCGCATCAGGGGGTGTCATTAAACATAATAGGAGTTAAAAGAAACTTTCCAAATTATGTGGTTTATTTCAATTTAATGTTTTAACATTTATGTACTGAAGCCTATTTACTAGGCATTTCGACTTAGCTTTCGTGGTAAAGGCAAATTATTATTCTTATTTAGGAAAATATAATCTTTGACTGAATGATAAATTTCAATAACATTTATAAAATTCACAAAATGCACATAAATATTTGCTATCTAAATAAAGGAAATTGTCTCATGTGCATCGTGAAAAGTTACATTTTTTTTTGTCGAGACCGATTTAAGTTAGAAAACGAACGAAACTTCTTGTGACCCACTTGAACATTAAAAGTGTATTGCAATAAAAACCACTAAATGAAAGTTGAAACCGCCTAAGCCCAGTGTACTGGATAGCGAGAATATGATTCGAATTGAACTTTTAACCTCCGTCACTCCCCGACGTATTTCGTGTTTATAAGGTGTTCTTGCTTAACTGATTGAGCACAGCATGGGTATTTTGATGTGAATTGAATTTCTGACCTGTGGAGTGGGGCATGTACCAAGGTTATCGAAAGTTCAAGATTAACGATCAACGCTATTCCCCAGGGACTGAAGCATATTTTGCTCACAATTTGCTTAATATAAACAATTTGAATTAAACTGTCCCTTTGAAATGTGTATAACTCTTAAATATACTTGACCCCGAGTCTTAGAGATACCGGCCTCTTTCTTCCTTGGTGTTCCATTTCGTTTCGTCATTTAAAAAAAATATTGTTACATTTCAGATAAAAGTAACAGCAAAATGATTGCCTTCACAGCCGTTCTAGATCGCACTAAAAAGTTCAGTAATGGGGACATTGTCAACTTCAACTTAGTATTGAACAACGCTGGAAATGGGTATGATCGAAACAGTGGTAGATTTACAGCACCGGTATCTGGAACGTACATGTTTGCATTCCAAATCGAACACTATACAAATAAGATAGTTGTCCATCTTATGTTTGAAAATGTGCGCCAATGTAGTGCTGTTATAGAACCTAAAGGAAAAAGTACACAGAGTGCAGGAAATGCCATTATTGCGTTACAAAGAGGGCAATCTGTTTGGATTGAAACATTAGGAGGAGAACTATATGGCAATGATAACTTTTACGGGACAGTTTTCAGCGGAGCCTTTTTATTTTAAAGGAAATGGTTTTCAGGCGGAAAACATTGTCTGCGATTTTGATTGCATATTTTTTATGCTGAAGCATGTAGATATATTTTTAAATCAAATTCATTGATAGAAATTGTAATTCGATAATAAGCTGTAGTGTTTTTTGTTTCTTTTTTCATAAATTTTATTCTTTGAAAGTAAATTTTGACAAATCAGTTTCATGAACATTGATTATTTTCTCATATTTCTTTTTTTAAGTTGATTTCTAACTTTTTGTTTTCATTATCTCCGTGTCCAAAATACTTATAAAATATTACTAAATATATAATAGCAAAACAATAGACTAAATTTTCTTTAGCTCATGTATAAAAGATTGAAAGTTGAACCACTCGTAGGATATGTTGCTTGCTTTTTTTGAATTTGTCGTTTAACAGCTGACTCTCAGACTGTATAACTTTTAATTTAAAATCATGGGTCATATAGCATTTAAGTTTCCCAATGTTCCCAACTTTGTGTAACCTTTCGTTTAAGGATGAGATTGAAATTTTAAAAGGACATATTTAACGTAACTGATAAAGTTTTATGTGGTAGCAATTGTCAGTCACAGACCACCCACTATTTGAGGAATGTTCTATGAAAATTATTCTTTAACATATCTTGTAAAGTGATTGTTATTAACATTCTAATCTCATCATTTATATCCAACCACAGTCGTTTTAGATCACAAAATAGTTCAGTTCTTGGAGTGTTCTCTAATTCAACTCGATATTGAACAACTTAGGAATGGGAACGATCCCGACAGAAAACAGTTTACACCACTTTCTGGGACATAAATTATTTCCTTCCAAATAGAACACTGGGATACTATAAACAAATATGTTGGGAAACGTTCTGAAAGGTTCTGCACTTATTAATCCTGCAGAAAGAGGCACCCTGCGTTATATAGAGGTTGCTCTTATTTCGCTTTTACGCGGACAATCGGTTTGGATGGTCATGTGTGTTGAAGTGGCATGATTTACGCGACAGCTTTCAGTGGATCGTACCTGTACCTCGGCAAATTTTGCGTACATGCCGAATTAAGGTCGACTGGTCGCTATAGCCAGTGGTTTAGCGAATAGCTAAGCGATGATATGTAATAATATTATTTTTACTTATAATGATGAAACTACATTTTGTAATATCAATTATGGAATGTAAGAGAAATTGTATGAAGTTTAAACTATTTTAAATTGTTCAAAATTTATTTACAAAAACATAACACAGCCAGGTATTGTAATCATGATTGAAATCAAGATGGATTTAATTTCCTTTTTCAGAAGTGTTTTCTTTGTTATTTTTCTTTTCTTAACATGAGATATAATCAAGGAAAATATCGCTTCAAAATGATCTGTATGACGATAATACAAACACAACAGCTTTAAATTCTAGTGTAACAATACGTTATGGTATTAAGTTTTAGTATTTACACCTTAAATATAGTATCGCACGATCATTTACGTCCCTTAAAAGAGTTCAATGCAAACGTGTATTATGTCAATGTTACAAAATAATAATCATTGTTTTTAACAGTTTCTTTTCTCTCTCTCTCAACTCTACTCTTTCAATTTTCATTCGAAATATTTAAGTTATTACACTACGTAGTTAGTAGGTATATATTTTGTAAATATTCTCCTTTACGTAGTATAGAAATTTCACCACAATTAAAGTTTATTTCGGCTAACGAGGTTGTAACGATAGATGAGGGCAATGGTTCGCATTCGTAGGGCCCAAGTTATTCTACATAATTTGAATTGAATATAAGATGAATGGATGTTACCAACTAAGCAATAAGATACTAATTTTAAATACAATGTAAAATATAAAAAGGCATTATAAAGTGACCTTGGCATTGACCCCATTTTGAAAACATCCTAATTAAGTGGTCAACACAAGATACCTACACTGTCCAGGTATGTCAGGTATCAAAACTCAAAAAGCAAATGAGAAAAAAACAACTCTATTTATAGGTTCAAGAACCTTGACCCAATAAACTCATATTTTACCAAAGGTATCCCTTCAATAAGCTACCAAATATTTAAGATAAAAAAAATGCTGCTCAACAAATAAAGGCCTTATTGAAAAGCTACAGGTACATGTACCTGAAAAAAATTAATGAAGTACAAACAATGAACTATATAATTATGCCCCTTGAAATTAAAGGGGAGCACAAAAAAGGAAATGAAACACAAATAATCATTTAAAGAAAATCATAAAAGCAATGTTTTTTGTAGTCATGAATATGAACTCAATTTTCAACCCCTTCTCTTCAGTTGTTTTGGAGATACCAACTTACATGCATACACTTTACCAGTGTGACGGTCATTGCAAACATTGAAAACGTGACTATAAGTATGATTTGTTTTTTAATTCTGTTATAACAATTCATATGCAGCTATATTTATAATGATTAAGCATTTGATTTGCTTACTGTGCAAATAATATGAAAATCGTTGAGTTATAATTAGTAAAATATACTTAATATGCAATTGTTTAAATCAAGAAAATTTTGCTAACTTTCTCAAATCATTATCAAACATATTTTCGTCAACTTTCCAGAAAGATATGCATATAATGTCCAACATTATCTAACATATTATCGTCCTCATAAAAACTATTTGCAACAAAATACGATTGTTCACGTAATAATTTTGATATTATAAATCGAAGCCGAGAACCAGACCGGATTTTTTACGACAGAGGTCGCCGTAGAAACAATAACCGCTCCCTCCCCGGTGAAACGTCAATTTTCACCTTGCTGGAATATACAACCACAAGAAACACGAGCACAGAGGACAGAACCACAAGCGTTCGGTGCGTGACCATGACTTGCACTATACCTCCTATCCCCCTCTACAACTCAAAACCCATAAACATCATCCAAATATCATTAATATTGACAAATATCAATTATATGGAAAAAATATGAAAATTATATCACTAGCATCTCAATTTTCAGCGTATATATTCATCCAATTTTCTATAACTAAGAAATGGTACTTTATAGTCTAGTGCAAAGTAGTACGAACACAAATAATTGTAGGTGTTGGGACAGGGTGGTAATTTCTTGGCTGTCGTTGTCCCATAAGGATGACAACTTTACATATGAGCACATAAAATAATCTGTATAGTTATAGTTAAAAATATTGTAACATATATATTATGCTGTAAACTAATTGTTTACTTGTTCACATGTTATTACAAAATGTATGTTTTGTAATCTGTGTCTATGAAATAAAAGAAATGTTCTGTTCTGTTCAATAAGTCATCCCGGTATGCCATAGAATACATTAATTTGACAAGAAAGGACGGACTAATAAAAATCTATTTTTGGCCCAACTCTTAGTGCAGAGTCATAAAATCAACAAACCGTTGCCTATTTCTACATTGCACGATTTTCTCGCATCATTATACAGGACAAAATCGTGCGTAAGCAGAATGCGTAAAATTAATAAAACAATCTGTTAAAGGCATATTAAGCCTCAGAAATAAATACGATTATTTGTTTACATGTTTAAGTTATTAGTTTATTCATTAATTTATTAGTTTATTATAAAGGATACAAACATACACAGACTGACAGCGATACAATTAAGCTGTTATGTATAAATCTGATTAAACATGTAGTTAGCTCGAGTTTTCACATTGTCGGAGAGATCAAAAGTCTTGATTTGTCTTTAATTTAATTATAAATTTTATTTATAGTTTGTGAAATTCTAAAAGTCCGGGTTTTTGCCTTGATTAACAAAAATGGAATATTAAAAGAAGAGCATGATTTTTTGTTGCATCGCTTGAAAATATTTAAACAAAATCCGACTAGGGTTTGAGATATTTCACACACTGAACAAGTAAAATTATTATTTGAAAGCAAATAATAGTAAAATGACAGCACAAAACAAATGGATGAAAGGATTTAGATTCGGTATAATATAACAAATAAAACATGGCCTTTCGGGCAAAATGCAAATTTACGGACTGGTTGGTCAGACCTCGGAAGGAATATGGCCCTCAGCTGCGCTTCGGGCCATATACCTTCCTCAGTCTGACCAACCAGTCCGTAAACTTGCATATTGCCCTCAAGCCCATGTTTTATTTGTTAAATATAACCCCACTCGTTTTCTAGCAAATAAATATATTTCTCGGTGAATACTTGTATTTTACTATGAATTATATGAAGCTGTTAAAATTATTTTTTTCGCAGGACCGATTCTTCATGGCGGACGAGAAGTATAATCGATGTTAAACATTTAATTCCGGAATTACATGTGTATGGACACTTAAGTGACATTTACTATAGAAACTGTCTGGCCACTTGATGGGGGAGAAGTGTGGCGATTTTGTGTGGACTCAAACCATCCAGTGAAACGTAGTGTTTGTGATTGGACTAACTATAAAACTACACTTCTTCCAATGCTGCATAGTTCTAGTAACTAGCAAGTCCCAAACCATGATAAAAGCAGAGGGGAAGAAATGAAGTTCATAGTTTATGTAATTATACAATGCATACCCTTTTATACGGTGTCCTTATCGTGCCATTTAGAATGTCGTCCGTCGCGTCTAAGGGTAGACACACGACAATGCGAAGTGACATCGCGACAATGCGAAGCGACGCTCGACAACGCGAAGCGATATGCGACAATGCGAAGCGACGCTCGACAGTGTCAAACGATATGTCGCACTGTCGCCTAGAAATGTCGCGTTAAAAAAGGGCGACATTTAAGAAATGTCGCTTCGCGTTGTCGAGTGTCGCTTCGCATTGTCGAGCGTCGCTTCGCGTTGTCGCGATGTCACTTCGCGTTGTCGCGATGTCACTTCGCGTTGTCGCATTGTCACTTCGCATTGTCGAGTATCGAGGTTGGTAGAAGTGCATACCACGACACTCGACAATGCGAAGCGACAATGCGATACGACGCTCGACAATGCGAAGTGACACTCGACATCGCGAAGCGACATTTTTAAAATGTCGCGTTATTTTTATGATTTTTACACCGCGACGCTCGACAATGCGAAGCGATGCTCGACAACGCGAAGCGATACTCGACAACGCGAAGCGACACTCGACAATGCGAAGCGACATTTGGAATAATATCGTATCGCATTGTCGTGCGTCTACCGGTGCTTGGTCAGAATTTACTAACTCACCGACAAACGGTGCGATCATGGAAGGGGTCGCACTAAACTGCTGACGAATTAGCTGACGATATAGAATATATAGGAAACTGCTGACCAGTTAAACAAAGAAGGATTATCGAAAACTGCTGACCAGTTAGATAAAGAAGGGAAAACAATGAAGGTGTCAAATTGCCGTTGGTGATATTACAGGCGAGGTCGAGAAATACTTGATAAAATGTTTTTTCAAGATGTCAATATTACAAATGATACATATTAATTATAAAAAATTCAATTGATATATACTGTATATTTCTCAATTTATTTTGATATAATATTTTATTTAAGTACCTTAATGAATTTTCTTCTATGTGTTATAATTATATTGGTTAAAATTTTAAAATGTAGTCAAAATATGATGTACGAAAAATCATAATTTGTTTCAAGTATGTATAAAACTATGCATCATAGGTTAAAATATATACATGTACATATACGTAATGTATATTTTAACAAAATATAATTATTATGTCGTATTTAGTGCAAATATGAAATAAAGTGATTTCTGTTTCCTTATTTGTTGTTCGTATAATTGTATAAGTAATATTGAACAAAAATTAATAATGTGCTAATTGTTATAGTTAATAAGCTTTTATTACATTATAAACAACATGTTTCCACAGATATCCATTAAACTGATAATTTATCGAGATCGATATGCCCCAAGGTCATATTAAAATCGATTTCACACGCGACGTGTCATTCTTGATTTATCTATGACAAAATACAATAAACAGTCAAAAATATGTTATTAAAATGCTGACCATACAGTATTGTAGAATCTGCTGAAAAGTTAGATATATAGAGAAAAATATATTTAAATGCTGCGAAATTGTTACTCATTATGCAAATTTAATATATTTTATAAAATAATGTCGACATTTAATTAAGTAAAAACACTGCTGACCAATTTAATGTTAATTCAAATTGATTTAAGCCGTAAAACTCTCTTATTCTATATGGTCAGCAAATTTAACGCTCTTTACATTCAGGCGAGAAAATGCTGACCAGTTAAACATATAGTAGAATCTGCTGACCAGTTAGATATATAGGGAAACTGCTGACCAGTTAGATATATAGAGAAAAATATATTTTGCCGTGAAATTGTAATTCATTTTATAATGTATGCAAATTCAATATATTTTATAAAATTATGTCGACATTTAATTAAGTAAAAACACTGCTGACCAATTTAATATTATTTCAAATTGATTTAAGCCATAAAAGTCTTCTTATTCTATATGGTCAGCAAATTTAACGCTCTTTACATTCAGGCGAGAAAATGCTGACCAGTTAAACATATAGTAGAATCTGCTGACCAGTTAGATATATAGGGAAACTGCTGACCAGTTAGAAATATAGAAAAATATATATTTTGCTGTGAAATTGTTACTCATTTTATAATGTATGCAAATTTTATATATTATATAAAATCATGTCGACATTTAATTAAGTAAAAACACTGCTGACCAATTTAATGTTAATTCAAATTGATTTAAGCCGTAAAACTCTTCTTATTCTATATGGTCAGCAAATTTAACGCTCTTTCACATTCAGGCGAGAAAATGCTGACCAGTTAAACATATAGTAGAATCTGCTGACCAGTTAGATATATAGGGAAACTGCTGACCAGTTAGATATATAGAGAAAAATATATATTGCCGTGAAATTGTTACTCATTTTATAATGTATGCAAATTCAATATATTTTATAAAATTATGTCGACATTTAATTAAGTAAAAACACTGCTGACCAATTTAATATTATTTCAAATTGATTTAAGCCGTAAAAGTCTTCTTATTCTATATGGTCAGCAAATTTAACGCTCTTTACATTCAGGCGAGAAAATGCTGACCAGTTAAACATATAGTAGAATCTGCTGACCAGTTAGATATATAGGGAAACTGCTGACCAGTTAGATATATAGAGAAAAATATATGCACGTGATCTTAAAGTATGAAGACATGGGTTTTACAGTCAGTAATTTTTGTGGAATAAAATGCAAATTAAAAGTTGTATGGACTAAATTTTTGATGGATTAGTAAGATATTGTGTTTTTTCACATGCCGCCGAAAGGAAAGCAACAAAATAAAAAGGAAAATAGAAAAAATAAACGTAAAGAGATTTCGCCTTTGTTAGAACAGACATGTACACATAACACAGAGCGTGTACACAATGGACAAACCGGTTTTGCCAGTTTACCTACCAGTTTACCTGTGTTAACTAACAGAGATAGTGATGACGTAAACAATCAAAACAAACGAAAGAAACAACGTAGTGACATATTTGTATACGATACACCAACAGTAAGTAAAATAAATAGTGAAATGAGTACTAATGTACGGAATTCCATAAACGACAGCCTACTGCTTACTGCCTACTGCTAAACTGGACAGCATGCTGCTCACTGCCTACTGCTTACTGCTGAGTGACAGTCTAAGTATATGTATGGATCAATTACGAAGTATTCCGAATGTTTACACAGGTTCACCCGCCATTTTGTTGAACAATCTCCTGACGTAAATGTTACGGAAAACAATGGTAAGTAAATTAAAAAGGATTATTTTATAATTAAGCCTAATAATTCGTAATTTCGAATTGATTGCAATGACTTGTGCAGTCCCACCCTTGCACACTGAATGATTATGTTATGAAATGATTCCACGTGCCTCATTGCACGGTGATTGATAAATTGTCAAATATAGGACTCATTTTAGGGTAATCAACTGATTAATAAATTATTCACAAAGAATATGTGTTCAACATTTAATATTGAAGGGCTTGAGCCCACTTTACCTTGTTGAGAGGCGGACATCTGGACCATTATGTCAACACCTCCTGATTTTTGTTTACATTTTCATAGTTTATTAAACTTTCATTTGACAATGTAATACATTTCTAGAAGAACATCTGTAATATACTGGTGAAATCACTGGTGTATTTCAGGCTAAACATTCTTGTCTGTCATTATCAAAAAATGTGTGAGTTCATTTACGAGATCATTTTGGTTCAGTTTTCATTGGCTGTTAGTTGTGGCGTATAAATATGTAATTCCTTATTAGATGTTATGTAGTACATTTTGTTAAGTTTATTGTACACTGGATATTTTTTAAGGTTAATAATAGAACCAATTTTATTCTAGTACAGAGGATGATCAATCTGACAGAAACATTTCTAAGGAAGAAAGGCATATACTTCCATCGTACTCCAAGTTTGACTTCACAGACAAGTAACAGAACCAACACATTTGTGAAAATATTGAAATTAATTGGAAGATGAAGAGGAATACATAAATGTATTGGTTCTTATGGACGAGTTTAACTCGACTTTTGAAAGCATAAACAAAGACAACATGGCACCTATATGCGGCATGTTCCATAGCAATAATTACAATTTTCAATACAAAGACATGGTTAACAGAACAGAACAATGCATGAATAATACATGTTTATGTATTTGCATTAAAGATGACTATATATTTCGCAAGTTTGCATAGTTTATATATTTTGCTGATATAAATTATTGATTTTGAATTTACACATATGAGGTTAACAAATTTCTGTTTAGTTTAATACATATAATAATGTCTCTTTATATATTTTGACCTTAAGTCCTGAAATTTAGAACATATAATTAAAAAATCATATTCATTTTCTATAAGACCGGCATTACAATTTCTACATAATCTTTCATTTATTGGTATATTTCTTTGCCGTCCACGTTCAATAGCCAAATCATGAGAACATAAATGAAATTTGGATAATCATGCTTCTCTAAATTTCGGATCAACGATAAAATCCAAAATATTTTTCAAATTCAAATGAGTGTTTAACTAAACAATTTTTATCTAATCTAGACGAGTTATTAATTGAAGTATACCAGATAGAATATGTCTAAAGTTCGTTGTTCAATAACACTAAAATCTATGTGCACAGTGAACTGATTTTCTCACATTCGAATTGTTTCAAGAAGTTCAATATTTCATTGGGAAAAAAGGTCAAAAATGAAGTGATAAATTCTAGTTTGGATCAGCTTATTTTACTTTTATGAAAAGCCATCGTTATCCTCTGGTTTAAATCCAATTGTACTGTTGAAAATTTTAATTATGTAAATTTATTTAAAAATAAACCATTGTGATATGTTAATGTTACAATACTAGTATAATTTTTGATGTGTTTAAAAGTCTTTTCTTTTTTATAATTGTTATAATTATCTTGTCTGCTTTGTTTTCTTAACAAACACACTAAAGAGTGAACTTTTAGGATGCTTATTTTTTGTATTCCTTTTTAGTTACAATTACCGCAAATGAAACCAATGAGTAAATCAGCTTTCGTATTTGCCAGAATCATCCGATGAAAGCTATTACTATTTTTGTCAGGGTTTTAGAGGTTTGACAACTAAAGTAAACAGTTCTAAGACATCGTGATAGTATACATCTTTTATGGTATGATACAAAGCATTTCTAAGTTACCTTCTATTTCGTGTATATCACTTTTTATTATATACATGCTTTTCGATGGTATATAGAAATATATCAGTGAATTAAAACTGATAATTTCACTGTTTTGAAACAGTGAAATTACCACTTTTATAATTTCACTTTTTTGAATTTAAGCCCCTAACGTTGTTTCAGTGAAATATCACCGTGCACAGTACTGGGTACCAACTTAATGACGTGACGTCGTAAATGACGTCACGTTGTATTATCATTTGGCGCGCTTTTCATTATTCAGTATTAGGTTAAATGTCTTTTTAAAACGTTTTTTTGCATGTAATAAAAAGAAAATTTGTTTAGTGTAGTGTAAGATCGAAATATATTTCACCTTGTGGACACCAAAAGTTCATATTTCACTCGTGGCTGCGCCACTCGTGAAATATACCTTTTGGTGCTCACTCGGTGAAATATATTCCGATCTTACACTGAACTAAACAAATATCCTCTATATATTGCAGAATGTGTTTACATTAATCTAATATCATTACAATTATATTATTCATAACAGAACTTTTAATCATAATTCTGCTTTTATATTAATTGCTTTCCCCGAAACTTTGCAAATATCTTTAGAGATACGTTTTTTTTTACAGGCGTCTCAAAATTTTTATTTAAGATAATGGTGTATTTAAGAAAATATTAGCTTAAAGGTCTCATTTTTGGGACAAAACTTCCTTTTTATGTGGTGTTATAATTAATAAGTGTATTTTGTTTTTCGTTTTTATTATAAATAAAAAAGTTCTTGAAAAATAAAATTATCATAATTTTCTTGTAGTTTTGTTTATGTTTAGCTACCCGGAAAACAAAATTTTGACAAATTAAAATGATAAGTATTCATTACTGTTAGATGCAAATTAATCACACATGATGGTTATATATATGTTATCCATAAAGCAAAGTTTGTTGAATGCTGTAACATAGTCATGTTGGTAACAATATTCAACATTGTCCACATTAAAAAAGTGTCTTAGTCCATCAATTTTAAATTCATATGATTGCAACATTTATGAATAAGGAAGATGTAGAGTATGTTATATCAGTTCCATAAGAAATCTATGAAAATATATCTGAAGCTCTGGCAAGTTAACCGAATATATTTCTTCAAAACAACTTTACAAGTTAATCGTAACACCCTTCTCTTAAGGCAATGAAATAAAAAGAGGGACGTCTAGCAATATATTGATTAGTTCGTTTTCTTATGCCTTTTTTCATCAGTAATAAATCACAATGTAACATAGGCAATACTGCAAAATCTAAGACATTACATGCGGCAGGCATTAAGTCAACCATATCGTTAAACAGATACTAACATTACTTTGTATGTAACTCGTAGATCTTTTCTTATGATTTGATTATGCATCGACTTCCTAATTATAACACAATAATTGACATACTAGTCATCATGCTCCTGCCGAAGTAACATTTTCCTGAGCCAAATCTAAGGCTTTGTAAAATGAAGGTATTACAATCACCAGAACAAGGAGTAACTTTTTAGATAGAACTAAACGGTTCCGTGTATGATTTGGGCCATTACGTGCATGTGTATATTCTCCCAGTACGTTTATCAGACTACACAACGCTTAATCCAAGACGTCATTGGTATAAATAATTTTGTCTGAAAATCAACGAATATATTATGCATGAATATCCACTTTCAAAGTCCTAGATCTATGTTTGAGCACCATGTTCTAGATTATTTTTGAACAAAACGTTTAAGCATTATTTTCATAATGCTAAGAATTGACCGTTGTAATCAAAATCTACGAACAACGACGCTCATGACATTACAAGTCCTCCTGTCAAAAAACAACTTTAAGCTTTAAAGTCATAGGGTATGATCATTATCATTTAAGAAACAAATATTATAATATACATGTTATATGGTAGATGTATCTAAATAACTGTCTTTTACAAGCTTGTTCGTTATCAGAGATATACCTGTACGTTTTAATTAAGAAACCAATTATATTTGGTAGCTAAAAATTAGAGAACGAGATTTAATGACAGAAATATTTGGTTTGATAGCATTTTTATACAGTTTACAGTTTCATGATTTGGAAAAGTCCCAATACATGCAAAGATATATACCTATCTCTCTGCTTAGTAACACGAAAATTATATATGTATAAATGTAACGAATTCCAAAGTTTTATCGGTCAAAGGCTTCATCTATGACACAGTGCAATTTCTTGACCAATACTGTTTCAAAAGGCCCCTTTGTAATTATAAACACATTGGAAGAAGGACGTACAAAGCCGACATTTACTTTCAGGAAATTAATTGGGTATCTGGCAGGTATGACAGTTAGCATTTATCAATTAACAGTAAGCATTAAGCAGTCGCCTCTAAGCATTAAGCAGTTGACAGTAAGCAGTTGACAGTACGCAGTTGACAGTACGCAGTTGACAGTAAACAGTAGGCTGTCGTTTATGGAATTCCGTACTAATGGAACTTTTCAACAATCATTTACTGGACAATTATTGCAGTCACCTCCGTATCAGTATAATCAACAATATCTTGGTCCACTACCGCCAGGTACACCAATGATGAATCAAGGTACAAACCAAACTCCACCATGGGCTATAGCTATGATGGAAACTATGAACTCCCGTCTTGATAAGATCGACTCCCGACTTGATAAAATTGACAATATTGAAAAAGTAGTAAACTCAATGTGCTTGAAACTCAATGATCTAGATATTAAGGTAAAAAGTATAGAGTCGCGAGTTTGCGATGTAGAAAACAACAGTACATTTATCAGTGAAAAGTATGATAAGCAAACAACAGAATTAGCGTCAACTAAAGATAGTGTAAAGACCATGCAAAAATCATGTGACACCTTAAATTCTACAATCAAAACATTAAGTAAAACCCAGGAAGAACTTAGAACACGCATCTTGGACAACGAATTTAGAAATATGAAGGACAATCTAATATTTTATGGCTTACCGGAAGTACATACCACATCACCGGAAGCATCCATGTTATTAACAAGTTCCTCTACAAGTAACACTGACCAAAATATTAATGTTTCGCCACAAACATATGATACAGCAACAGACCCTAATTCATGTGCCTCTATTGTAAAAGAATTTATTAAAAATACATTAAAAATCAGTACTGAGATAGAGTTTGATAGAGCCCATCGCCTTGGTACACTAACCAAACCCGAAAATCCAAGACCGATTGTTGTGAAATTTCACAAGTATAGTCACAGAGAAATAGTAAGGAATACAGCTTTCCATATGAAGGATGTCCTTAAGCAACATAGATATGGTGTTGGAGTACAAATACCCAAAGAGTGGCGAGATGCGAGGAAAGAACTTAGTACAGTCTACCAGAGTGAAAAAAAGAAAGGAAAATATGTCCGATTCGTTGGGGAGAAATTATACGTGAATAACACGGAGTACACAGGTGGTTCCAGTCATAGCGCTTCTTAGAGGTGTCAAGAAGAGCAATTGCACATTTTATCTTGGAATATAAATGGACTGGTTCGAAAACTTTGTGATCCTGACTTTATAGAAATAATAAAGGAAAATGACATTATTTTATTAACAGAAACGTGGCTGTCAAAAAACTCCCATTATAATTTAAATATCGATGGCTATTGTACGGAACACTTATATGGAAACAAATCTATAAATTCTAGAAAAGGAAGACACTCTGGTGGGATTTCTATTTATTATAAATGTAGTTTGAAAGACAAAATTAGTATTATTAGCAAAAATCAAAGTGGTATATGCTGGTTAAAAATTTGTAAATCTATTATTACTTGTGATACAGACGTTTATCTTTGTTGCACATATATCCCTCCACGTGACTCACAAGTATTGAACAGATTTGATATTGATATGTTTAATCAATTAGAAATAGATATAGAAAAGTATAAAATGTTAGGAAAAGTCCTTGTTACAGGTGACATGAATAGTCGCACGGCATTGGCATTAGATTTTATTGAATTTGATCGTTATTTAGATAGTAATGTATTATTATTAGCGAATGATTACAATTGTACAAGGGTAAACAAAGACCACGTGCTTGACGCACATGGGACACGTTTAATTGATTTTTGTAAGGCGACAAATCTATTAATAGCAAACGGTCGTTTACACCTTGATAAATCTATAGGTGAATACACATTTATTGGTCATAATGGAATGAGCGTAGTTGATTATCTCTTATTAAGTAATGAAGATTTTCAATATATTAAAGAATTTGAAATATGTAAACCAAATGATTTATCTGATCACAATGCTCTTCATTTTTGTATTGAGAGAATACGCCCACAACAAAATCCACGTGACCCAAGTTCAACCCATGAACTATTTTTAGCGTGGGATGACTCAAAAGTTGATATATTCCGAAATTATTTATCAGTCGATATAGAACGGCTTACACAGATAAGCAATAATTTAAATAATGTTTCTGTAAATGAAACAATAAAATCTTTTACGACATACATGCAAGATAATGCATTTAAAGTATTTGGCAAATGCAAAAATACTAATCGAGAAACAAATTTAAAAACTAAGAAAAAATGGTTTGATAAAGAATGCTATGAGGCCAGAAAAGCATTAAATAGAGCAAGAAATGTATTTTTGAGAAATAGAACGAACGAGAATAAAAGCATTTTCATAAATAAAAGAAAGGTATATAAGAATATAAAACTTAAATGTAAACGTTTATTCAAAAAGACAGAGGGGAAACGAGTGTCAAAATTAGCAAAATGTAACCCAAAGTCTTTTTGGAGAAATGTGAGAACACAATACAGGCAACCTACTATAGAAAAAAGAAACATAAGTATTGATGATATGTATATACATTTTAATAGTTTGTACGGTTCTACACCACTGTATGATCATGAAAATAATGATGTACATAATGATTACATATATGATAATGATTTAGATGTTGAATTTACATCGATGGAGATAAGAAATGCAAAAATTCGCAAAACAATTCCAAATGCCCAGGTACTGACCATCTGATTGCAGAAGTATTTAAAAATTCAATTGATATAATTTGTCCATTTCTCACACGCTTTTATAATAAAATATTTAATAATGGCGTATTTCCTGAATGCTGGGGAGAAGGTATTATAGTACCAATTTTTAAAGGTGGAGCTCATGAAGCAAAAAACTTTCGCGGAATTACCTTAAATAATATTTTGTCCAAAATATACTCAAAATTATTAGTTGATAGACTTATTAAATGGGCTGATAAACATGAAAAATTTATTGATAATCAATATGGTTTTCAAAGGAATAAGTCAACTATTGACTGTATTTTTGTTCTACATGCTATAATAACAAAGACTTTGTCGAGTAAGAAGAAACTCTATGTAGCATTTCTAGATTGGGAGAAAATGTTTGACCGTATTGATAGGGTTTTATTATGGAGAAAGTTACTGAATGAAAATATAAGTACAAAATAAGTGCAATCAAGTGCAATCAAGTCAATGTATGGTATTGTTAAATCTTTTGTTAAATATAAAAACATGCATTCTGATCTAATTAATTCTAAGATTGGAGTAAAACAAGGAGATCCAGCAAGTAGCATATTGTGTTTATTTTTTCTCAATGATATATTAAATAATATAAATAGGAACATTCCCGGTATTGTTAACATTGATGATATACAGGTATTTTTGTTGTTATTTGCAGACGACGCTGTAGTTTTCACACATGATCCAAATTCATTACAATCTATCTTGAATGATATAGAACATTATTGCAATATGTGGAATCTGAAATTAAAGTATCTAAAACAAAAGTAATGATTTTTGAAAATGGTAGACATACATCTTATGATTTCTTTTTGTATAACACTAGAATTGAAATTGTAGAATCTTTTAAATATTTAGGTGTGTATCTTTTTAAAAATGGGAACTGGAACAGAACTCAAAAATATATTGCGCAACATGCGTCATATTCACTACACAATCTATTTATTGTATGTAACCAGTTGGAACTTCCAGTTTCCCAAATGATAAGTTTATTTGATAGTATTGTTTTACCAACATTAAATTATGCTGCAGAAGTGTGGGGGCATCATGCTGGTCCGAACATAGAAATTATACATACAAAGTTTTGTAGAAGATTGTTATGTGTGAAACAATCAACCAATGTAGATGTGTTATATGGTGAACTTGGTCGTACACCAATGTCCATTCATAGAAAACTAATGGTTAAAACTTCTTAAACTTAATGAAAGAACTATATTGTATAAAATTTTTATTATGTTAAAAACAGATGCCGACAATGGTGTAACTTATAGTGGTAAAAACTGGGCATATACTGTTAAGACTATTTTAGAGCAGACTGGCTTGTTTTATATGTGGGAAAATCAGTTTACTATACATATAGATTTTAGTATTATTAAACAACGAATTTTAGACATATTCTATCAAAGTTGGTATTCCTCAATTAATAACTTGTCTAGATTAGACACACATTCACATTAAAAGAATAAAAGTAATTTCCCATCTTTTTATTACCCCCTACGGCGTGTTTATATAACTTCACACCTTCAATGTTTCCCTTCTTTGTGTAACTGGTCAGCATTTTCCAATAATCCTTCTTTATTTAACTGGTCAGCAGTTTCCTATATATCTATATCGTCAGCTAATTCGTCAGCAGTTTAGTGCGACCCCTTCCATGATCGCACCGTTTGTCGGTGAGTTAGTAAATTCTGACCAAGCACCGGTAGACGCAAGACAATGCGATACGATATTATTCCAAATGTCGCTTCGCATTGTCGAGTGTCGCTTCGCGTTGTCGAGTATCGCTTCGCGTTGTCGTGTGTCGCTTCGCATTGTCGAGTGTCGCTTCGCAATGTTGAGCGTCGCGGTGTAAAAATCATAAAAATAACGCGACATTTACTCGACATTTTAAAAATGTCGCTTCGCGATGTCGAGTGTCACTTCGCATTGTCGAGCGTCGTATCGCATTGTCGCGTTGTCGTTTCGCATTGTCGAGTGTCGTGGTATGCACTTCTACCAACCTCGACACTCGACAATGCGAAGTGACAATGCGACAACGCGAAGTGACATCGCGACAACGCGAAGTGACATCGCGACAACGCGAAGCGACGCTCGACAATGCGAAGCGACACTCGACAACGCGAAGCGACATTTCTTAAATGTCGCCCTTTTTTACCGCGACATTTCTAGGCGACAGTGCGACATATCGTTTGACACTGTCGAGCGTCGCTTCGCATTGTCGCATATCGCTTCGCGTTGTCGAGCGTCGCTTCGCATTGTCGCGATGTCACTTCGCATTGTCGTGTGTCTACCCTTAGACGCGACGGACGACATTCTAAATGGCACGATAAGGACACCGTAATACGGTGTAGCATGCAATGACTAGTAACTAATGTTTGCTGTATGTTAAAAAGTATCAATTTTGAAACATCTATGGGATTGAAATGTCATGCAATGAATAAAATCAACAGGAGAGAAAGGTTTATAATTTAATTTAAAAAATACTTTATTTGATAAAAAGATATTTTATTGGTTAAATATTATTCAACTTCATTCGCTCGAAAATAATTTCTTTGACCATGGATTTATATTACAGGGATCGGACACTTATGTCGTGCACTGTAACACCGCAAAACGTCCGTACCGCAAAACGTACGTATATGGACGTTTTGCGGCGCATATCGTCCACAATTTTCTGACGTACATTTTGCGGCAAAAAGGCATGGTCCTGCTGCATAACGTCCATATTTTAAAGTTTATATAATTTTCGTTAATTTTGACCAGTTATTATCAGGTGTTTTTGTGTGTTAATTTCAGCTCACCTGAGTGTGCGCCTGTCTGTCTGTCTGTCTGTCCAAATTTAGCTTGTTACCACTCTAGCATCCACATACCCTAAGCAATATTTCAAAAGTTATCTGTCCTTCAATTACAATATCTGTTATATTTCACATTGCTACCACTCCAACGCTTTCATTTCTTCTTTAATCTTGACAATTTTCAACAGAATATCTATAACCATAAAATCTCAACAAAGTTAGAATATAGGCTAAATCTAACAAAAAACAACAACAAAAACGCACTATATATCACCTTGTTAGTGCTTTCGTTTCTTCTCCATTCTTAAAGTATTTTTTACAGAATATGTATAACAATAAGGTCTCGATCAAGTTCATTTATGAACTAAAACGACTGAATATCTCAAGAGTAATTTGCCTTTGAATAATAAAAATAAAGACATATTTTAAAGTCAAATTATTGAATTGTGATAAAACTGCCATTTCTTTCTTATTAATGATCAGATGTCATTCATACATTTATGACAGGACGGACATCTTGAATAGTTCAACTATAATATTGACCTTGAAATGACCTTGATCTCAATGTCACTATTGAATTTTGCTTAAATTACCATATCTTTGTCAGTTACAGATATTTGGATATTGATGACCATTTCAGACGTAGAATTGAGTACTCAGATTCTGACCAAGTACATGAAATATACTTGCTTTTATTTGTAATATTCAATGCTATGTACCCTTGTCATGTGGAGCCTTTATAGGCAGGTGGGCGATATAAGGCGGCCACCATGACCTTTTTGCTTTGTTCAATTTTAAAATTACATTGTTCAATTATAAAATTACATTATGGCAATCAAACAAAACGTTTACATTACGATATTTTAAAATATGCTTTATTTTTTATCAATCGAACACATTGAACTTCTTTTTCATCATTTCCTATGCGGAAGAATGTTTGTTATAACATACTCTATTACATATTATCTATGTAACTTATAGGCGAAATGTTTTGTTCTTTAGGCGATAAAATAATACGGTTTTAGTAAAGGGACGGACTTTCCGACTAACCTATAGATTAAATGATTTTTCAAAATTATATTTTATTACAATTTCAAACTTGCATTTACTAGATTCTAGTTGAAAATATTTGAGCTGCGTCAAGCAGAAATAAGCACTATCGTCATTTTTTTCCACATATTGATGATGTTCAAAAATTACAATCTCATCTTTGAGAAAATATGTTAAAAGTTACAGGGTTAGTTACTGACCCGATACGGGGATACACGGTTCTGTAGGAAACCATAACGGGACACAACCCACAGAACCGTATATTACAGTATCTAACCCTTAAACGATTCTATCACGCCGAAAACCTTACTCATCGTAATTTAGCATAACCAGGGAGACCATACCACGTGACAATATGCTAATACAGCAAGTAACAAGAAACATCTTTAAAAAAGATAAACGGCGTTGATGGAAAAGATTTTCATGCATAAGAAAGAGAGAAATATATAGAGCGGCAAAGCGGACGCAGTTTAGTAATTATATTTTACTTGTTATATCTGTTGCCAAACCATCACTGCCTTCTTAGCATGGCCTAAGGATTAAGCAACCGAGTCATGGAAACCCCATAACTTCATGCAAGTGTTTGTCCAAAAATGTTGAAGCTGTTGCAACAATTTCGTCTGGTGATAATACGTCGATCAAAGAAGCACTGTCTTACATTAATTCGTGATCTACATTTATTCAATTTCAATGCAATACCTCATCAAGATGAATTAATGTCCTTGAATTATTCGTGAATATATTTTACTACAGAAATTGTGGACGATATGCGGCGCAAATACACACTCTCGCCGCAAAACGTACCCAGTACGATATGCACCGCAAAACGTCCACATGTGTACGATATGCGACGTAAAACGTCCAAACGCGAACTTTTTGCGGTACGGACGTTTTGCGGTGTTACAGTGCATCCGAAAAAGGTGCATCGATCGATAATTTACCGGCGCTAAGCGTAAATGCCCGTTCGCAACGGATACCTACTTTACCAAATACCACATAGCTTTTCCATTTATTATCCGATTTTGGAAATTTAAAGTTTATTTTGAAGAATAATACTTGTTTAATTCAAAAATCAAATTTATTTTTTAAATGTACATTTTATCTGTCCGCAACGACGATTAAAAAGTTAACTTGACGAAATCCGCGGTAAATTTACATTTTTTATATAAAAAAGCAGGTACTTGAAATTTATTATTATGGTAACATAATAACTTCAATTTCAAAATAAAAAAGAAGCCGATGTAAGTTATTCACAAATGATCAAAGATGCAATATTTAAGATTTATTGGGTAATGTAGTCAAATTTATTAACGCACAATTGTTTTACGGGCAATGTATTGCGGGCTTTACAATTCGCTCAACACGTGAAGAAAATTTATTCATTTTTTAGTAATGAAATATAAAATATATATACAACTAAATTTGTATAGCCATTTCTTTGAAAAATAATGAAAATAAACATATGGCAAATAAATCATTTGACCTGAATTGTAAAGGATAACTATGAAAAAAATATGTTTCAAAATAAAAAAATAATATAAAACAGCTGTTCTGTATGCCAATAAAAGTTTCTTCCTTGCCAATCTAATGAATTCATCTATATATGAACGCTTGTCTAGAATGATCTAAAAATATATTTAATACACTAATTAGTAGAATACTTACTATATTTATACTAATATACAGGTAATAAAATAAAAAAATGTACAAATCAATTGGAAATAATTCACAGAAATAAGGACAAATAAGGACAAATTCAAACATGAATTTCTTTAAAAGCTTTTACGCAATCAAGAAACTTTTTTTTGCAATGCACCCATTAAACCATGTAAAAAAGAATTATCTTAATCTGAATCGCGGTAATAATTTGTGCTTGAAGTAAAAGGGCGTCAAAGTGTAGAGAATATGCCTAAACAATAGGCGAATATTTTTTTAATTAACTAAGCGTTGCATCGTTCTATCGGCATATATTCATATATAAATACTTTAGCGGCACAAAATAATACTGTATCAATACATTCGTATGTGTATAATTTTTCACATAGCTGCAATAACACCACATACTCTTGTGAAAATATGTCATTTTCGCACCCCGCGCTTTTCCGCCATTTTCTCATTTTGTTGCCCTTTCATCGATGTGCGAGTCGCGCATGCGGCATGAGACTTTAAAGCCCGTCCCGAAATGAAAAACCCGTGATAAAACCCTACTATAATTTTAAATTATCTAAATGAAATTTTAAAATTTACTTATTTATGACTTAAATATAGTGCAATCTCATTGGTCTAAACTAGTAAAAGAATTTTTATAAAATCTATTCACGGGGTTTGTGCATCATATTTATTTTTTCCAGTCAAAAAATAATTGGATCGTATTAATAAAACATGCCCCGTAATTTTAATTAGGGTTTCGTGTTAATTAAAAAAAAAGTTGTTGTTTTTTGTTCTTTTGGGCATATTTCTCGTTAAAAATATTTTTACTTTACTATTATATTTAAAGGCACCCGCAATTGAGTATAAACTTGAATTATTTTTGTATGCGCAGCGTTCGCGTAGTCGTTGCACGCCTAACACATGCGTCTTTTTTCCCGCGCTTTAACGAGGCAAACTTTGTACATGTATATAAGGTTGTACTTTTTGTGTTTTTTATTATTTCTTAGCCTTTTCATATAATAAAACAATTATTGACTAATGAGCCATTATATACCGGCAGGAAATCATATTGACCTCGTCTATCGGCTCGGTCAATATGTCATCTGCCGGTGAATATCACATCATATTCAATGGCTCACTAGTCAATAATTGTATAATGATATTAAATTACTTAATACATTAAAAATCTATAATAGTAAAATATAAACATTCAAGTCAACCAATTTCTTTTTGACTTGTTCAAGCGCCCTTGAACACCTGCTTAAACTGTTCACACTGAAACAAATCAAATTTAAAGATTGGGGAGACATGAAAAATAACAAATGACAAGTGTACAATAATTATTGCAAAAACATAAAAATCATGATTAGAAAGGAGTTTGGTAACTTAAAAGCACATTATGCATATTTTTTTTTATTCTTTAGAAATGTATTTAATAATGTTTTAATAATGATTAAGGAACATGTCAGAGGTTTAAAAGCTGAAGAAAATTAAGTAGGCAGAATGTGAAGTAATGTGTCATTAAGGCAGCAAAATGTAAACAAAGTAGTATGTTGACCTCCTTACAAAATATTAAACACAGGACCTTGAATTAAAATGTCAAAAAAGGCCATTCCCTCATATAATTTTTTATGTAGGAATGGAATGATCTGCTTTTTTAAATTATACTTTAATGCTGTTAATGACAGAATTTCAAGGTCCTGTGCAAAATACTGATTCACTATAACAGTTACCTTTAGTTGATTCTACTAAAACAAAAAAAAACTTGTTTCCTTAAAACTACAGATGAGTTAACATGTACTGTACATGTTCTAGTTCTATGTAAAAATATACCTTGTCAAAATGTCATTCTTTATTATGATTGTGAAGTAGAACTTTTTCGAGAGTAATCGAGTGACCTTGATCGCATACTGTACATTTATCAGTACCGCTACATATCACGGCTGTAATTAAAGACGAAGCGGTATTGATCTATAAAGATTTGCAACTACAATACATGTATTGCATCTATTCATGCCTTTCCAATAGTCTCAATATTTCGACTGCAAGATTGACTGTGGCGCCGTTAAATGTCGCAACACCGCTAAATGTCGCACTTGCCGCTTATTGTCGCACCATTGCCGCTAAATATCGCAAACGCCGCTAAATGTCGCAAAATCATTTGCCGTTAAATGTCGCAATGTTAACGCTAAATGTCGTACGAATTTCCCTCAACGTTAAATGTCGCAACACTACCGTTAAATGTCGCAAGATGTAAATTCATGTTAAAATCATGATTGAAGTAGTATTATATTACTTTTTAACATTCTCATAGTTATTTTTATTGTAATTGCCATCTTTGTTTTACTTGTTTTCTTTTATGAACCTAAATATCGAGGTTTTGAGCTGCTATATAATGTTATCTTTAGGCTAGAAAGGATAATTGATACTAAATTCTCAATAGATAAGTATTTTCTTTTGTTTCCCATTTTCATTTGTAACCCTGATTGACAACAGATTAAAGGTATTATGGTATTGTCGCTCTCAGAATTTGGTTTAAGTAATTTCATTTACAGTTGACTCTCAATAAGTCAAAATCGCTTTACTCAAAATTCCGCCTTAGTCGAAAAATTTCTAAGTCCCGTCAAATTTCCTTCTTTATCTTTGTATTTTAACTCCGCTTAGGTCAAATTTTGACTTACCGAGACTCCTGTTTAGTCGAAAAGAAAATTTGGTCCCGTCAGTTAAAGTACAACATATTTTCATCTCAATTAGTCGAAGTGTGAAAACAGCCGACTGATCAAAGGTCGGCGGCATCAAGGTGAGATGTTGTCACTCGTGATTTACACGTTTCATAGTAATTTTTAATTGCCGGTCATCATGTATTATTAACACGTCGTAAAAGTGGCTTTAATCCGTTTCAGGACTTAATTGGTTTTAACAGTTAGATAACTAAATTGAAATGTAATTACATTGCTTTAAGAGAGTTGACTCGTGCCAGTCTGACGGGTGGTAGTCAAATAACAGCCTAGGTATTGATGTGTGTTATCAACGTAAATAACATTTGTATAATTAATGTCCCGTCATATTGCATACATTAATTTGTACTTCCGGTTCATGATAGTTGCTTATTTCATTTTCGTCCGATAATCAATTAAATCAAATATAATTGTGAGTTTATGTTTCACTATTAATATACATGTATTAAATTTTGAATGATATATTTTTGTTCATCTATAATTTGTAGTTGTAAGTTATTTACCGTCATTTCAATGGTCAAATATTGCAGCATTGCCGCTAACAACAATAACAACCTACTTCTTTACACATTCAATCAGGCACATGTATTTTCCCAAACACTACTAATTTACTTTAAATGTGGTTTATTTGTTTACTATGATCATATGATGCAAAAGATGTACTTTGCAAAGTTATTCCCCTTATTTCTCTAAGATGTTTTCGCTCTGAATAACCTTTTGGTTACGGCTAATTTCAAACATATTCACTTTAAACTTAAATACTTATTTCATATAAAAGTACTAATGCATTTCTAAAGGACAGATGATCCTGACAGGTATTTTTGCTAAATTATCTCTCTTTTTATATTTTCCCCCAAAAATACATATTAAATATTCACTTCAAAAGTGAAGGCAATTTTTTTTATTTTATCAGAAACGGCAAATACGTGAAGAACATAGTATGAAATGCACGGTCAATACGAAAATCGGAAACAAAAAATATCATGTAGTACTCCTTGATCATGTAGTATTCGGTCCGCAGTCGGGCGTTAGATATGACCGAATTTTACGATTAACACATATAATATGCACCGGAATTTTTGTTAGCAGCCAGCCCGCATAGCTCAATCGGTTAGAGCGCGAGACTTGTAATCTCGACCTTGTGGGTTCGATTCCCGGACTGGCAAACTAAAATTACTAATCAGTCTTTCGGATATCACTTTTAATCGAGGTCCCATGTATGGGTGCTTCTAGGGGAAGCTTCTGGAATTGGGGCATCTTTCTGTACCTGTAATTGCACTATCTCCAAAATCTAAAATGACTAATACACTTTTGGAGGACTCGCCCATATGGGCAACCGGTGGCGAGTATAAATAAACGCAAATACACACACAGTAAGCAGATGTCAAAGTTAGAATGAGGTCACACGATTTAGTACATTTTACGATTTGTCAAACACTATTTACGCTTTGACATTGTGGCAAGTGATATTTTACTCGCAAAGTCGCTTTATCCTATGAAAGATTCTCAGTAAATACCATATAATAAGAATACAAATAATGGGTTAAGCTCATATTGGCCTTTCTATTTGGCTGAAGACAGCTAGCCGTATTGGCCAGAGAATTTAGGTTTTTTATATCATTGCTTTGCTGTAATGAAAATCTTAATCTGTAAGCTTCATTTTAAATATTTCAATGAAATTAAATCTGACATCTTTCGAAAAACACAAGACATGAATTATACATATGTAACGAAGATATTAGTTAGATATCTGTAACCACTTTTATGCTCGTATTTTTATTCACGAGTTTGATTTGAACTTTTTTTTCTTATCATGTCCGAATGCGCATGTCGAGTACGTCATAGTGAAGTTCAAATGACCATAAATTTAAAACATACGCACCATGCATGTAATCTACCTTCCAAATATGAAATACATTTGTCAATAAATAAAGGCTGTAGAAGTGTAGAAATCTATTTTTAGAACTGGCGACCTTGACCCAACTGAACCCTTACTCCATCCAAAGGAGAAGACTTCAATTTTTTTGTTCCTACAGATATAAAAGTCATCCCTCAAAAGAATAATGTTAATGCACCTGTAAAAATGTGAAAATCTATTTTTGGCATTGGTGACTTTGGCCTTGACCCACAGGACCCCTAACTAAACCCAAAGGAAGAGGACCTCCCTTGGCATGTTTGTATTAAACATGAAATACATTAAGTAATAGAAAAAGCATCGAAACACGAGGCTATCTGATTGTACGAGGGGGCGTAGCCCCCGAGTATAAATCAGATTGCCGAGTGTTTTGATGTTCTTTCTCTTTTGTATCATAGTCAAACATAAAATCACGTTCCCTGATACCACAAAATGAAACCCCACAAAAAAGTAACCAATGAACGAGGATCTGAATATGATATTTCCATCGCTATCCCTTTCTCTGTCGTCACAATATGTAAACCCTGGACAAAATGAACCAATCAATGGGCATGCTCTGGAGTACGGGTAACTAATACCTGCACTCCAGTTAACGCACTGTGCGTGTATATGTATACGATTTAACTCTGACACATTTTCAACAGCAAGGTCCCCAAACTATGATACAACTTAACAATAAAGGCTTAATGAGCGAAAATGTTATAAAAATTTTCACACCAGTGACCTTGACACTAGAGACCCCTTACTCTACAAAAAATACACGGCCATTAAAGGTATTAGGTTAACCATACAAGGTCCTATTTTCAAAGTGAAAAAAAAGGAATATAACTTGGGAAAATTTAATGTCAGAGTTATATAACTTGGCAATTATCATGAACTTTCTCTAAATAAGTAAGTGTGGAAATTATACAAAACTATTTACAGAACAAATGCCAATTTTGCAGTTTCATACAAAAAAAGTATACAGTTGTATAATTATCAATATTTACTTGCATAAGTTTCAGCTAAAATCCAACGCAAAACAATATACATTATTAACAAGAGGAGTATTATCGTCGCCAAAATTGAAACACAGTTCCATATATAATAATTCACTGGCTTTCAAACAGACAAAATTCGTCTTGAGTAGGCAGATTTAATTAATTTAACAACAATAAAACTTGAGTTCAATCTTGCGACATTTAACGGTAATGTTGCGACATTTAACGATAAGGGAAATTCGTGCGACATTTAGTTTAAACATATTTTATTGCATTAAATACATGTTTACAAATATATCATACAAATAATGAGTATATATCAAAATGCAAATGGGTTGGGCAACAAGTTCTTACAACATTAGATTAAGCCCTTCCCAGAAATTAATATTACAGAAGAAAATACTTTAAGGTAACAATGATTATTTTTAACATGCATATAAACTTTAAAATATGTATTTCATTTTTTAACAGTTCATTTATTCATTAAAATTTAATGTACAATTTTGATTTTGAAGTGCGATCCATCCACAGGTTGCCATCCCGATCTCACTGTAGTTGTTAAAATAGTTGAAGTTTGGTTTTTGGGGAAAGATTGGTAATGAATATTTGTTACTTAAGTAAGTTAGATTAGAACAAATAAGCAAATATAAATGACAAATTTTAGAAAAAAACACAAAATGAAAAGTCAAATATTATCAAAACGATGGGTCGTCTTGATAAATTGTTGAATTGATTCGAAAATGACAACATTGTCTTCATTTTCCAAATTTCCATGACCAAACAGTAATGTGGCAGTGTTTAATGGATGATAAGATCGGGTTTCTCGAAAGAGTATCATTCGTTGAGACATATATCAGAAACCCCCAGAATGACACGAGACATCTTTTCTATAAAAAGAATAATTGTCTATTTTTAAACTATTATCGGATACGGAACTATCAAGATGAGTTTCCGTAAAACAAAGTATGTCGAAGTCGAGCCAGTTGTCTTTAATGTGTGAAATTTTGTTACGCACGCTTCTAATATTTTGACTGTATATTATTAAACAATTAAGTTGCGATTCACTGTTAGGACCGGGATTACTTTCAACGTCTCCACTAATTATCAGTAATTGTAACATGATAGTGCCAATTATATATAAAAATTAGACAGTTTAAGTCAAAATTAGAATCACAACCCTGAAAGTTTCCAAAACTGAATGATTTCTCATCAAATACTGATCTGTACAAACAGGTAAATACAATCATATAAACGTATAATAAAGCTATTTGCTTAAAGTTGCCTAAAAATAGCTTTCTTGGTGAATACATATATAATTTACACATTTTCATATAGCCCTGCAAACCGTTATAAAACAATCCTATCGCCACCCGCCATTCATTTAAACTATTACAGTGTGGCAATACCACGTGACATTGACGTCATTTTTGGCATCATTTCCAAGACAAATATTGCTCGATTCGGAAAAGAAAATAGCCGTAAATATTGTATTTCTGTACCAATATCTTTGGGATATGCACCAGTCTACGGGGAAAAATATAAGCTTTCCACAGAATATTGGATCTTCGTCAGTTTATAAGCCGTTTTATCAAACACTTTGCATAACCTTGGAAGTTGCTTGTATAAAAGCGGGCTTCGGTTGCAAGCTATTTCGTTTTCTGGCGTTATTTGGTCTACGCCATGATTAATAGGTCAGGTTTACATCAACCGGGGGTACAGACAGCAAAATCCTACCTTAATATGTTTATATGTTTATTTTTTATGGCGTAAATCTTACCATTTTCTTCAATTGTCAATTCTGGCACCAGTTCCAAGTCGAAAAAAGGGACTACAGTTTAAAGCAGATTTTAGAATCTGTTGCAAATGCAAAGCAACATGCCTACCGTTCTCTTTCTACAATTTACTGTTTCATTGTTGATCTTTCACAAAGAGATTGTGAAAAAACTGATTGTTCCTTAAAGCAATAACACTTACTTGTATCGCAATAGTGCACCGAAAAATAATATTTTGGTTTCGTTTAGAAGATGTTCTATTGCTCATCTTATCCTATGTAGTAAAATGTGATTTTTTCTATTTCACAATGGCGAAATTGATAAGAAATAAATGTGGTCTCAGTGAGAGAAAGAGTTAAAATAAAACAATGCTACGGAAAGGGTTACACTATATAACGCGAGTGTTGTAAAAAGGCTTAAGGTAATTTTTTCAGTCTATTTTTTGTAAAGAGTAACTGACAAACACTGACACTCGTGAAGGTGACGAATAGGTTCTTCTGTCCTCAAAAGAGAGACTTTGAAAAGGTATATATTTTTCTGGAATTGCCGTATAATAAATTTCTATAAAGTTTGATAAACAAAAATCACAATTTAGAATTAAAATCCTGAATCTAATTGTCACGCGCATTAACATGACGTTCACATTTGATGCTTATTTAACTATAAGCATATACATCATCAGTCAGATTTTGTTCTTTGTGTAAAACAATTTTAAATAGCATTACATATAACTTGGAACTTTGTGTGTAAACCTGATAGTATTGATACTTAGTTGCGTTACTTATGATTCTCTATTTATCAAAAAGGCCCAAAATGACCCTGAGTCGCCAATAAAAAGTCAAATTTCTTGAAACAAAACATTCTTAAAGTCGGACATAACAATGATTATCAATAATTATATAAATATTTACATTAACATATATGTAATAGCAACACGACTGGGGTCCATATATGACACTGATGCGTCCATTGAATTATTGATAGCTAACATAAGCTAAGTAAAATTACGATTACATTTGAAGAGTATATTCAATTTTTATTCTTCAACTGTCAAATTACTTACTTCTTTATTCACATATCAGATAATTCATTTATTTGGCATATGCATTATGTTTTAGATTTTAAGATGTGGTCCTTCTTTAAATCTTAAAATGCAACAAAAATCCTGTTAAGGACATCTGCAGGTCGTGCCGCGTGCACTAATCCATGCATTTACATCTAATGACCACATCGATAAGAAATAGTCCCAAATAGCCCTATCGTTTTTATTCAGTTGGAAGAGACATTATTGTTAAAAATTCTACTTTCAAACCATATATATTCCGTTCCCTTCCTCTCTTTACAATGTGTATTGGTGAGCTCTCTGATAAAGCTCGATTGACTGATATAATTAACTAAATTTGTCAGATATGTAGTTTATCAACAGAAATAAATGCAATAATAAAATAAATAGTGTTTAGTGTTCTTAAGTGAACGAAGTTATATCCAGTTCACGAAAAACGGTTACCGTGGGTATGAAAACAGGATGTAAAATATTTTTTATCAACGAGTGCCACTGTATTAAAAAGCTGAATCTATTATACTTGAACATTGCTACAGGTTTATAAACATTATGGTTATACGTATAAATAACTCTTTACAAAAGAATACCTTTGACATTGAAATTGCCGCGTTGAGGCTTAACGCTTTACAGCATAAAAATGGAAGTGATCCTGAATGTACACGTTCATTGGACATTCTAGCTAAGTCAATTTTGCCGTTTTGGGTTTCTGTTTGCTCTCTATTTTGAATAAGTTTAGTATTGCTACATGACACATATAGATTTTTCATAATCATTACCGTGAAAGAACAATGATTAAAGAGCAAATCAATTTCTTTACAAATACACACGTTCAGACAACAATTTTACGACTTTTCAAATCACTTATAGCGCAGCAAGTAAAAATCATTTAAATATTCATTTGTGTTTATGTAAATCGTACAGTAAATAACAAATAATTTTATGGTTAACATAATTATAGAGAGAGAACGGTAGGCATGTTGGTTCGCATTTGCAACAGATTCATAAATCTGCTTTAAACTGAAGTCCTTTTTTTTCGACTTGGAACTGGTGCCAGAATTGACAATTGGAGAAAATGGCAAGATTAACGCCATAAATAATAACCATATAAACATATTAAGGTAGGATTTTGCTGTCTGTACCCCCGGTTGATGTAAACCTGACCTATTTATCATGGCGTAGACCAAATAAGGCCAGAAAACGAAATAGCTTGCAACCGAAGCCCGCTCTAATACAAGCAACTTCCAAGGTTATGCAAAGTGTTTGATAAAACGGCTTATAAACTGACGAAGATCCAATATTCTGTGGAAAGCTTATATTTTTTCCCGTAGACTGGTGCATATCCCAAAGATATTGATACAGAAATAAAATATTTACGGCTATTTTCTTTTCCGAATCGAGCAATATTTGTCTTGGAAATGATGCCAAAAATGACGTCAATGTCACGTGGTATGGCCACACTGTATTACCTATTTGGGTAACACATACATACAACAATAAATTTGACGAGTGGCGACTGAAATATTATATAATATTATATAAACATTAACGACAGTTAACATACATGGATCGGAAAATATGGCAACCTGTAGAAAAATGAATCGCATAATAAGAATAGATTTTAAAAAGTAACAAGTAAAAAGTGTGGTTATTAAAATTATCATAGCGATGTCTATAATCAAAATTATCATAGCGATATCTGTAACATAACGGGTAAGAAAAGCGACTCGTATTAACTGAGATAAATCATGCTTTACTATCATGTAAAAACACAAACTTACTGTAATATGACAATTGATTAAGTTTGCAGAAGAGATACATAAAAACGGGGAAAAACGGGAAAAAAAACGTGCCCTAAACATTTCTAAAGGTACGCGACCTTCATTTATTTAATAATCTATGAAACAAAAAAAAGTAAATGAATAAAAATACAACATACTTAACATATCTACAAAGTATAACTACAAAATTTATACATTTATTATCATTGTACATGAAATTATGGATGAGAAAATACATTAATTTTGTTGTTACAAAAAAAGCAATAGAGATTT